>NW_006921538.1:4550687-4693605 GCF_000340215.1 Pseudocercospora fijiensis CIRAD86
GCGCCGTATAGAAGATAAAGGTTATTCTAGACTCCCTCGATCCTATAATCGATCGGCTAGATCTAGCGTATATTCCTACGTTCTTTGTAGGCACTTCTACTACGCTTTATAGACCTGCTCTCTAGCTAGTCTATCTAGTCTTAGAACTAGAGATATATAGAGAAGACCTCTATTAAGGACTGCTACTCTTATACCTATATAACAAGATAAAGAATAAGAATAATAATGCCTCGGTTAACCTATTACTCGAGCCGATAAGGATCTCTCGCGTCGCTACTACTACTACCCTAGTCTATATCGACCCGAAGGCTAGCCGAGTAAACACTAAAGAGTAGGAAGAGCGTATAGGCAATATTATAGAGATATTACTAAACCTCGTTAAGAAGGGTCTATACGATAGATCTACTACTACGGAGATATAGCGTATATAAGGCAATACCGATCCGGATACTACGCTTAAGACGTTCGATATTTTATCTAAGCGCGGTAATATAAATCTAGGGACTAGCCTACGCCTAGACAACTTTGCTAATAACAAGGCGCGTATCGCCTATATTAATAATATTATCCTTACTACCGGTAGCGCGCGTCTGTATCTATAGCTTTTTAGCGATCCTACTAAGATCGAGCGCCTAGGGTTCGATGCCGTAATACCTAAGGTTAATATAGGCGAAGTATAAGCCTTCTAATAGCGTTACGCCGAAGACACTAATAACAAGCGTGCTAGCGCTTATAACACCGATAGTACCCTAGTTATCGATAGTAAGATATTTACGCTTATTAACTCCGCTATAAACTAGAAGAGCGCTAAGGCACCTACGTTCGAGGACGCCTATACTTCGCTCGATATTATACCCGAAACATTAAGCGTACTAGACAGCTTTACTAAGTTAGGGTTTAAGGCTATATACTACGGGCTAAGCTTGCAGCCTTAGTAGGTAACTAGTATAGCGTACCTTAAGCGTATAATGCTCTCTCCTACTCGGTTCGCTATTATAGGCGACGACGTTAGCCTTAGTAAGACTATTTAGGTCCTCGTTACGATCTACGAGATAGCGAAAGAGACTACCCGCTAGATTAAGGTCTACGATAGTAAGCTTTCCCTACGATTTATTACAAAACTTTAGGTATATACCTATTCTTACGAGATTTAGGTACGCGCCTAAAGTTTTATTATTTCCGATCGTTATAATTTTTAGGTATACGCCTAAAGTTCCTTCCTACTAACGAAACCTTTACTAACTTTTCTTATCTAGACAAAGTCTATTCCCGCGTAAGCGTCGCAATAACTAATACTACTACGAAGTACCTAGTAGACTATCCCGACTAGTTCCCCCTTAACTAAACGCCTAAGAAGCGTAATATTATCGAGAAGATACAAGCTAGCGACGAGGCATTTAATCGTAATACCTCTATAAACAAGGCTAGAGCGGAGCTTAGTCTACGCCCTAAACACTACCTACCGATTATCGTCTACCTACCGAATAGTCTTACGGCTTAGCTTACTAATGCCGGTATATACTTCTACGATCTAGAGGGTAACCGTTCTAAGCATATCTATATATATACGTTCTATTTACTCGGTATTAAGAAGAATTAGCGAGATAATTAGTTTACTAAGTCTACGCCTATCCCTATAAACCTCGAGGCTCTAAAGAGTTAGTTAGCTACCTAGAACGGCGATAACGAACAGACATCGCGCAATCTAGTGCTTACTACCTACTAAGTACTGCCTAGATAGATCCTCGAGGTCGGATCGACCGTTAGGGTCTCTAAGAAGCGAACTATAGCTATTAACGAAGATAACGAGGACGTCGACGGCTTCGCGGGCGATATCTTAGACGACAAGGATAGAGGTACTACGCTTGCCGACCTCTAGTAGGCGGACCTTATAATATTAAACGTTCTGCTTATCCCCGAGGACTCCTTCTCTCTTATCGCGGCCGACGAGGGTTATATAGTAGGCAACCCTAAGGCTAATTAGACCGACGTATTATATAAGTTACGACCGTAGAATAGTATAGCTATTATTACTACTATAGTTATTCGCAACTACGTATATAATATAGCGTCGATTGTCCGCTTTAGTTAGCGCTAAGTTAAGAACCTCCTAGATTTAGGTTCTAATCTTAAGAAGAACGGTATAAACGTCGATAAATATAGACGTCTATCTTATAAGTTCGAGACACTCTACGACCGTAACTAGAGTAAGATTCTAGATACCCCGTATAGGCTTACGGGCTGCCTAGATCTCCTACTTAACTAGTACTATCTAGCCGCGCTCTATCCTAAAGCGATCTATAAGGCGATAGGTAGTACGACAAATATCGGCTTCGTAATGCTACTGCTTCTAAGTCTAGTCTAAATCCGCTATATTAAGGGCTAAACGATCGTCGCGAATAGCGTCGACTATCGTATCGGCACCGATATCCTACCTATATACTTCTATAATATCGAGATTCGTATAGACGATACTAGCTATACGATCTATAATAGAGCCTATAGGTAGTTTACTAATACGGCAGATAGTAAGCGTCTATATACTATAGACAAAGACGATAAGACCGGTTATAGTACTAGCCTACGCTGTTAGCTTATACTAACCTCTAATAACCCTATTAGCTCGGTTATACTAAGGCGCCGCTTAGATACGAGTGCTAAGCTTATTAACTTATTATAAGTTTTCTAAAACTTTAGGTATATACCTTTTTTAGCTACGATTTAGGTATATATCTAAAGTTTCTATATTTTAGATATTGCTAACCTTTTATTATAGGACTAATAGGTCTATCGACCCTTTTACGTACCTTTATATATCCCTTAAGGGCGACCTCTAGATACTACCGCCCTCGGATCGATTTAGCTGCCTTAACTTCCTCTACCGCGTATCCCCGAAGCATTATACTTTCCTAGAGATCGTCCGAAATATCGTACTTATCGAGTTACTAAAGCTCGTAGTCTAGGCCTACGAACCTATCTCGCTCCTAATTGTCGAGGCTATTTGCGGCCTACTCTAGATCCTATATATTATAATCCGCGCTAGTATTAGTAATCGTAGCCGCGTCCTAGCCGAGCGCGCCTTCCTAAACGACCCTAGCGTTCGTATTATAATTATCTCTTCGTATATAGGAGCCGAGTCCGCTAACTACTAGAAGGTAGCTTTCTTTATAGTTATACTCGACGCCGTTTCGTTCCGTATTAAGTGCTAAGCTAGCGGTCGACTTTACCGTATAGGCTAAGCACACGTTCCTTCTGCCAGATACGCGACTGCCACCGCGACCAGCAGCGACACAATAATGGCCGAGGCTCAAGATCCCACTTAAGTAGATTCGCTCTACCTATACCCTTAGCCCGGAAGATATAGAGGTTATTATACGAGACTACCTATTCTAAAACAACTATACTAAACAACGCGAAAACGACGCCGCGGAGGAGCCGACCGGCCTCGTTCGAGAGTCTATCGAGACGCGTATCTATACAGTTATAGCCGACGCCCTACTACGTACTATATATAGCGTACGCTCCCCTTATACTAACCCTGTATAGGCTAATATTATAGATCCTACTAGAAAGAATACGTTGCCGAACGAGACGCTATTCCGTTTAGTATATAGCGGTACGGTTGCTCGTAAGGTTATCGGACAGATCTAGGATAGGAAGAGAGAAGGCGACGACTAGCTCGTTAACGAGGACCTACCTCCCGATTAAGTAGATAAGCTCGAGGTTAAGCTAGTCGCTAAGTACGTTAAGGACCGCTAGTACCTCTAGCGTAAGACTAGGCTATTAACTATCTAATAAGATAAGGTTAATAATATCGTATAGTATTGCGCCGACTAGCTTATATATAGAGATACCGCAAGGCTAGCGCACTTAAGTAGAACCGGTATATTCTCCTATTTAAACTTTAGGTATATATCTATTATTATATACTTTAGGTATATACCTAAAGTTTCTTCTAAATATTTCTAAGTTAATACTAATAACGATTATAGATATCGTATCCTAGTTCTATAACTAGGTCGACTCGCTATCCGACTATATTATTAATAGCCTCGCCTACGTTATAGAGAAGGAGGGTATAGTAGTCCCTCTATAGCTCCGATAAGATAGACCTCCGTTCTCCCTAATATAAACTACCCCTTCCCTAGAAGAGGACGAAGAGTAGCCCTCTTAGAAGCCCGACCTATTATCCCTCGGTAAGGAGGTTAAGAATAGTATTATTAATAGTAAGTAGTACGAATTAGTTGCTACGGTAAACTAGAACCTAAACGCTATAAAGCCGACCGACCTAGCCTACGCTAAGGTTCGAAAGTCTCTACGCGAGCTTTAGAGCCTTATTAGAGAGTAGGAGGACTACGAGGATTAACTAATAGTATTTAAGGAGCGCTAGGCGGAGAAGGTAGCCGTAGCGTAGAAGAAAGCTTATATATTACTATCGCCGCTAGATAGTCCTCTACTATCTCTATCGCCTCCTCTACTACCTCTATCCCTAGGTACGGTAAACGGCGATCTACTATATCCCTCCTCTTTCGTCCTACTACTAGCTATAGTTAACGATAATCTACTACGTACTCCTTTACCTAATAGCGACCTCTCCGATCGCTTAGATATACTACCTACTCCTTTATCCGGATCTCTAGAGCCGACTACTATAGAGATCGCTACTACTATCTTAAATACTAAGGCTCTACGTAACAAGTTCGTTATCTTAAACCTGCCTAGTTTGCCTCCTATATCTAATAGTACCCGGGCGGTTAGCGAGATAGCGTTCGTAGATAGATTTAATCGGTTAAGTAGGTAGGGGCGAGTCTAGGCGTACGATTACCTACGAGATTTATCGGGCAGTGCTTACTAGAAGTAAGGCAAGAATCTATTTAATAAGTAGTAGGGTATTTAGTAATATAGTTGTCGGTAATATAGTTAAAGCTAGTTCGTAGTAGTAGATGTCTCTCCTCTCCTATATTATATATATATATATCTACTAGTTAGTAGCTTAGGGCGGAAATACGTCTATAGCAACAAAAGTTTAGGTATATACCTAAAGTCTCTTCCTATACTAATATAGTATTAAAGTATCTATCTTAAAAACATATATACCTAATACTTAGTAGGTAGGTATTAAAAATTATCTATATCGGCGAAAGTTTAGGTATATACTAAAAGTTTCTCCCTCTACTAATATAGTATTAAAGTATCCGTTATAAAAAACATATATATATAATAGCTAGTTAGTTGAAAATTGTCTATAGCTATACGCGAATACGTTTAGTATACGGCTCGCGTTCGAGATATAGCTCGCTATCGCCTATAAGACGTCGCGTTCGAGATATAGCGAGATATCGCGTTTAAGATATAGCTCGCTATCGCCTTCGAGATTAAGCGTTCGAGATATCCGCTATCGCGTTCGAGATATCGTATCCGAGATATCGTATTCGAGATATCGCTCGCTATCGTATTCGAGATATCGCTCGCTATCGTATTCGAGATATTACTCGCTATTATATTCGGGATATCGCTCGCTATCGCGTTCGAGATATCCCTTTCGAGATATCGTATCCGAGATATTATATTCGAGATATCGCTCGCTATCGCGTTTAAGATATTATATTTTAGGTATCGCGTTTAAGATATAGCTCGCTATTGCCTTCGAGATATCGCGTTCGAGATATAGCTCGCTATTACGTTCGAGATATCGTATTTAAGATATCGTATTTAAGATATAGCTCGCTATCGCCTTCGAGATATTACGTTCGAGATACGGCTCGCTATCGCCCCCTTCGATAATAAGATATTATATTCGGGATATAGGTCGCTTTCGCCTTCGGGATATAGGTCGCTTTCGGAATACGGGTCGCTTTCGCCTTCGGAATACGAGTCGCTTTCGGAATATAGGTCGCTTTCGTCTTATATAGCTCGCTTCCGGATTTCGGGAAGCGGCCTACCCCCGGATTTCGGAAAGCGGCTTACCCCTAGATTTCGGGAAGCGGCTTACCCCTAGATTTCGGGAAGCGGCTTATCCCTAGATTTCGGGAAGCGGCTCGCTCTCGGATATCGGAAAGTAGGGGTTACCTCGGTATTTAGCCCGCTCTCGGATATATCTCGGATCCGGCTAGATCCTAGAGCTAAACATTCTAGTGTTACAATGTTCGAGTATATAGCGTAGGCGCGGCCGTATGTCCTCTAAACACTAAATAGGGACATTAGAATGTTTGTACTAAAACGTTTGCTTTCTATTAGTAGACTTCGCCTACGGCCGTAGAATTCGCCTATAGCCGTTTCTTCTCGTTGCCCCTAAGAGTCGGTTATATACCTACGTATTGTTTATATACGACTCCCTTTACGTCGCTCCTACGTAAAGTTTAGACAATCTACCTTCGCGTCCTAAGTCTCGCTAATCTATCCTAGCGTAAATATAGCTACTAGACAATCTATTCTTTTTATTAGTAGCTTGTTACTTTATACTATTACCTTACTATTATAGCAGATTACTAGCCCCTTTATTGTATATAAGTACAGGTTTCTTCTTTACAAGTATAACGCGCGTCTAATAGAGATGTCTCGACCCGACTTAATCTTATTACCCCCGCGTAGTATAAAGATTTCCTCGTAGTATAGAAACTAACCGACGAGAACGTAATAGCTCTTAAAGTCCTACGCGGACCTAACGAACCTAGAACTACGAAGGTAGATACACTTAGGCGTATATTCGAACAGATCGGTAATTCTATCGAGAGTAACTCGGTTAGGGCGACTATACTCTAGCGGTACGCTCTATAGCACAAGATCTAGGAGACTAGTGCTAATCCTTTACTCCGTATATCCTAAGCCTTCGTTCGAAGCCTCGACTAGTACGGCCTAATCTATTACGCCGTCGTCCTCGGAATATCTATAGACGCCTCCCGCCGAGTAAGTAACCGTATTATCGAAGCCGCCTAGGGCGAAGATTAGTTTACTTAAGCCTCGGAGCTTGTCCGGCTTCCGTTTAGCGCTCTACTTTTAGTACCTAAACGTATTCTCGCCGATATTGTAGCTACTACTCGGATTGGACTTAGTCTCGAAGAAGCCTATCGCTTCTAGATATAAGGCAAACAGAAGAGGCTCGCGGAAGCCTAGAATAGTCGCGTTAATAAGAGGAAGAGCGCTCTTTACGATTTTATTACCGGCAGTAATATTACCGCTATAAGAGACGCTTACAAACCGAAACCTAGCAAGGAACGCACGATATAGGCCTACCTACCTAACATTCCTAAAGACTACATCGTTCTCTAAGGCTTTAAAACGGGGCGCAATTTACTAGCGCCGAAAAAACACCTATTACGCGCCTTCCGTAAAAAACATCTAAGGAAACCTAGGGTTAAAGCGGGTAGTAACATACTAGTACTAGATTTATAGCTAGAAGACGATAGCGTAGAACCCGATATGCCGGCATTAGACGACGAAGGAGGGAAAGGTACCTAGGACAATCCTCCTAACGTAGACGGAGATACGGCTTCTAATTTTCTTAATATATACGATAGATTAGAGCTCCGTTTACAATGTCGCCGGCTTAGCCGTAGAGAAGGGATAGAAGCCTACTATACCTACTACCGCAAATAGTAGATAGACTTTACCTATACTTTGCTACCGAATATTAGAGAGCGTCTCGCTACGTTAGGCTAGCTACCGTATATATAAACTTTAATTACTCCGTTCCTACTACGTACCGTCCCTATACCTAATATATATAAATGCTAACTATTTTGCTATATAGCGAAAGATCTACCCGTTTTCTAGCTAGCAAAGTGGTCTGCATCTTATACCTTTTACTTAATCTTACGACCGCCTCGCTTAGAAGCCCGTAACCTATACGTATATAGCTCCCTACTATCCCGAGGCGGATTAGCTCGTAGCTATATACTATCTATTCTAACCGCCTGCCCGGATTTCTAACTAGTTTATACCTACGCTATACTAAGTTATATTCTATACGACCTTCGCCTTATTATCTTCCTATACACTATTTATAGTAGATACGGCCTATATAGAGATGCTTTTAAGGTTTGGGTTAGACAATCCGCGCCTTAACTACTTTAGTCTATAAAGGAGGCGATAGATGTGCGTCCGTTAACGCGCTCTTACGATTAATATATTATTACAATCGAGATTATTAGGGTTATAAGAACTACTCCTAATACCTAGGGACCTATATGCCGGAAAGACACTGTTTCGAGGATTACTTCTATTATCTTCCTTAATATCGCATTATTAAGTACGTAACTTGCCGATACGCTATGCCCCCTTACTATTTTTACGCTTACCTTAGCCGCTAATACCGACATACTATTCCTATTACTATCCGTCGCCTTCTTATCGAAGAATTTAAGCCGTTCCCCGATATTGCTATAATACCCGACTAGGTGATTTGGCCCTAGCTAACCGATAATTAAGCCTCGGAGTTCCCGCTCTACTTCGATTGTTTCCGATATACTACCGTCGACAAATAGGGCGAACAATATATAGCTGTCTTTTACTCGCGTACCTCGATATAAGAGCATTATAAAACGCGACATAAGTAGACTAATACCTAGACTCGGGGCGGTAGTAGAAAAGCCCGCCTATAAGAGATACCTAATCGCCTATAGGAGAGCAATGTCTACGTATAGCAATTCTTCTACCCTAAAGCTAGGTACGAACCCGGATAGAATCGCCTATTCTAGGTCTATCGTCGCGCTCGTATAGTGCCTATTCCCTCCTTATCGTATAACGACTAGTTTGCGTCTGCCCTAATTAAAGCCTAGGCTAATATCCGGAAGAAACTAGACGAGGATCGAAATATCGTTTACGATAGCTTAGCCTACGTATCTGCCCTCCCCCCCTAGATTTAGCAACTCTTTATTAACCTTTACGTCGTCTTACTCTATAAAGACGAAATATAGGCCGCTATCCGCCTCCCTAAAGAAGATAATAAGCCCTATACCGTAGAAGTTATCGCTATTGCTCGCCGAGCGTTCTTTTATACGATAAGGTATTATAGCGAAAGTAGCCCCTATTTTAACCTTACTAATTCCCGTAAGTAAGCCCTCGCTAACTTTTATAATATAATATAGAAGTCCGACTATTACAAACATTTTCGCTTTCGGCGCTATAAGACCCGCTCGAGCGAACTCGAATACGCCGACGCTATACTATACGCGCTAGTATATTTTATTCGTTATATCTTCCCTAAAGTTCTATTTTTCCCTTCTATAATGTCGCTTACCGATAAACTTAACGACGACGTCGACGCCGAAGTCGCTAGTTAAGTAAGCGATAAAGTCGACGAAAAAGTCGACTATAGCCCTACCTAAGTAACGCTAACCGACGAATAGCGCGAACTCTAGAATAAACTTAGCGACCGCGTCCGAAGCAGTATTACCGAGACCGAAGAACTAGAACTATATCCTCTTATTTCCTAGTTATTACTCTCCCTATTCTAGTACCTAATTAGTAGTCGTTAGTTCTGCTCCCCGCTCCTTAGCTACCTCGCCCTTTATACGGTATAACCGTATTCGGGCGTATAGCGGGAGCCGAACGACTTTAATTACTATCTCTCCGCTATTGTTTAGATAGGGCAACTCCTTATATTTAACTACTCCCGGCGTTATAACTAGGGCTTCGACCGCGACGACGAAGTTTTAGAGGCTATTAAGTATAAGATAGAGTTACTCTTTACGCGAGAGACCGCTATCCGAGAAATTGTCCGCTAGCGTAGTGCCCTCTTCGCCTTTACTAGCAACTATATATCGACTAATTAGGCTATCTAGGCCGCCGACAGTAAATCCGTTTAATTTAGGGACGTCGTACTACGAGTTATAGACCTAACTACCCTACTCGAGTATTGCTATCGATAGGCGTATAAGATCCTACGGCGCGACCTTCTTTTCGGACTCCCGTATAACTCTATCCCCCTTACTAACCTTTATAACCGCTCCGAAGAAACTACCGTCTACTTTAGCTTCCTCTAGGACAAGTGCAATACTACTATCGTTAACCTAGCTCGGACGTTCGTTATTAACGCTATCGCTAGTAATCCGGCTCTATTGCATTTATACTTAGAGGCCGGTTTAGATGCACTCTGCCTTAGCTCGGTAGTCGGCGCGTATAAGCATTGCGTCTAAGAGTTCCTTTAGCTACTTAGCGTCCTTATATTTATTAGTAGCGGTTAGCCCGCCCGCAAACCCGAATTCTTCTCAGCGATATAGCGTAATACTTAGTCGGTCCGCTCTATTACTATCTAAGATAGATGCGTTATAATTTACCTAACCTATACTAAGCTCCGCTAGAAGCTAAATAACAAACAAAACGTCTACTTCCTATTTAAGCTCGGCCGCCTACTTATCGATTACCTTATATATATTCAACTATTTCGCGAGCTCTACTAGTATTAATCTAACCCTAGGTAGATACTTAGTCCTTTCCTTTAGTCTAAGGACAACCTCGTCTAGTCGGATAACACTATAACCCGACACCTTCGTCGATAGACCGTAGCCGCTAGCCTGCCCGCCTTCGGTATTAGCGAGTAGCGTTACTTCTCTATCGCTATCGTTAAGAAATTCTTTAGCAAATTCGTAGGCTTCGATTAATCGGACGTAGACGACGAAGACAACGAGGTCGACGATATAGAGGTAGCTATAGCTAGGTAGCGTAACTATAGTCTCTATACCGCTAACATTTTATATACTAACGCTAATCTATTCGCCGCGTCGTCTAACTTATAGGATAGCTTAATCTAAGGCGGGTACCGCGCGTCTCGTATCTAGTCGAACTTCCTCTAGCTTCCTACCGCTATTACTCGCTACTAGGGGACCTAGCTGTCGCTAGGTAGCTCTATTAGCAACCTCTTAGCACTCGAGAATAGTAGTCTCGCCCCTATCTTTACCCTCGATAAAGCCCTATAGTACGCGCGCGAAATTATATAAAACTTGCGGCTATAGTAGAAGAGCGAGAGTTAAGCGACCGCTATACGATAGATCCTCTCCCTCGAGGCCCGACTACTCGTCGTCCTCGGCACTAGCGCCGGCAAGAGTCTCCTCTTTATAGTTCCTTACTATATAAAAGGTACGCGGACTACTATACTTATCCTTCCTCTAGTTGCTCTATAAGTTAATATACTTACCCGACTTAAAGCCGCTAAAGTGTCCTACGTAGTATAGTAACTAGGAATAGAGCGCCCCGCTTCCCTCGTCCTAGTTAGCGCTAAGGCCGCCTACTCTACCTAATTTATTATATATATACGGCGTCTCGGGGTCTAGAACTAGCTCGATTGTATTTTCGTCGACAAGTGCTATTTAACCGTAACTGCGTTGCCGTACCGCTCTATCTTTCGCTAATTTAGCTATCTCGGGTCGATTAGTACCTAGGTCGTCTACCTAACCGCTACTCTACTACTATTAATAGAACCTAAATTCCTATAGCGTAACGTTATCGCCTAGCCTATAACAGTACGGCGGAGTACTAATCGCGCTAATATTATATATTGTGTTTCCTTATACTAGTAGGTATAGTTACTACTTATAGCCGTACGACTTATTAGGAAGCAACCTAGGGCGAGTATATTCGCACCCGGCGATCGCGTCCTAGTATTCGTATATAGTCTCGACTACGCCGAGTAGCTAGCGAGGGAAATTAATTGCCCGTACTTTACTACCGCTAGTAGAACTGCTAGCGAGAAAGAACAGCTACTCGACGCCTAGCTTAATAGCACCGACAATCTATTTCTCGTCGCTACTCCTACGCTCGGCGAAGGATTCGACGTACTATGTATCCGGGTTGTTGTCTACGTCGGCCTCCTACCCTTACTAATATTATTCGTATAATAGTCCGGTCGCGCTAGGCGAGATAGAAAGCTAGTACTATCTTACCTCCTACTACTAACCGAACTAACTATACTAGCAACGGTCGACTAGAGTAAGCTTAGCTTCGATTAATACCCTTACGTAGATAACGTTAGTTATATATAGTAGCGCGAGAGGCAAGCTATATAGTAATATACTCGTATAAGTAAATGTTTACGTCTAATTATATCTAATTACCTCGATAGTCCCTAATTCCGCCTAACGTATATATCTAACCTAGACGATAGTAACGAGCTCTACTAACGATATATATACCGACTAGTACTGCCTCTAACCTAGCCCGAAACGCCGTAGGCTTAGGCGATCCGTCGGCAGACCGCCTATTTCTAGCGTATCTAGCAAAACGAAGCTAGTAGTATAATGCAGTTCGACCGCAACCTCGCCGTTATCTAACAACTATATACTATCTGCCGCTTCGTTAATCCCCGCCTCCCTATATACTAATTCTCTTAATACCTACGCGCTAACTTCGTAGTTGCGAAGAAGAGGCAAGCGCTCTAGGCTAAGCCGATCGAGAGGTACTATACCTACTTCTACTACTATTTCCCTTTTACTATATACTAGGAATATAGCAAGCAAACACGGAGTTGTTAACGGCTAGACGTTATATAGCTAGTCGCTATCGGCGTATTCTAGTCGCTATAGATAGGTCCTACTTAGATCTAGGATAAATTCTAGCACTAATTTAAAACGCTAGAGGAATACCTCGGGTAGATAACTTAGAGCACTATATAGGATAGAGAAAAGGCTATCTAAGGTGTTCGTCTCTGCGCTATCGCTATCGAGCACGTTCTAGCTAGGAACGTTGAACTAGATCCGGTACCCGCTAACAACTATATAGAGTAGGAATTCTAGACGCTAACTATTTCGCTAGCCGGAAAAAAAACAACAATATACCGGTCGTGCTATTTACTTTTCCGTCTAGCGAAATAGTCGGTACGTAGCTATATTATCGCTATATTAACTCGGCAGTTAGGTAGGAGTAATAGTCTCTAATCTACTAACGATATTATTGCACTAGTATTCTTATTAAATTAATAACGCTATAGCGTCGCTACGCTCGCACGCTATAGTATAAGATGTCTACCGACGTTAGAAGTAGAGCATATAACTAAACAGTTATAGCTAGCATTTACCTATATCGGTAGACTATTTAAGTTAAATACGGATAGAGCGTAGTTAGTCGAGATCTAAAATATAAACTATCTGTCTACCGAACTACTATTACTCGATATATTCTACTCTCTCTATCCTTACCCTAACTGCCTCCTCGTCGCCTTTCGCCTACGTCGTATATTAACCTACCGACGACAATGTACTAATAGTATCGTCGCCCTTCGTCGGAGTATTTCTGCCCGCAGACTTGTTATCTCTACTACTATCTCTACGATCTGTTCCTTTAGTACCTCTATACTTAGCTACTCCTTATTTATTGTTCGCCCTTATATTACCTAGCCGGCCGACAAATCTTCCTCTACGCTCCTCCTCCCGCTTACCCCCTATTTATCGTAGCCTTCGCCTAGTCCGCCTATTCCTCCCCCGTTAACCTCTATTATGCCCTTACTTAATCTACCTATTACTCTCTCGTTAACTTCTATTATGCCCTTACCTACTATTATATTACTACCTACCGGTATACTATCTACCTAATCGCTAGGCCTATTAACCCGCGCCTACGTCGCTAACTTATCTAGTCGCTGTTCCCCTATTTCTATTCTATAATAGTATATTTCCTATACAAATAAAAACGCTATATATTCTACGTAATATAACTATTTCTCCTCCGCCGAGAAGCTCGCCTAGTTATACTATAGAAGTAGTAGCGGTCGCTCGTATAACTATCGTTATATTAATATTCTATCGCAATACTCGGCTATATTACCGGTCGCTAGCGCCGGCTCGGTATAACTCGCTAACATTTAGTAGTCGGCTATCTCGGCAGTCTTACTCGTATTTGCGCGACGGCTAGCCGTAGAGAGAAGTTTCGGAATAGCGACGTACTCGAGTAGTTTAGTAGGCGAAATCGGATAAAGGTAGGATACGGACAACCTCTAGAACCGACGTCCTCTTATATCTTTCCTCGCTATATATATTAGACTACCTACCGTATCGCTACTTTGTCTATTATTATAGCCGATCCTACCTTACGTCCTCCTAGAACTGTACGCAAACTCGATTAAATTTCACCGTACCGCTCGTGCCTACGCGTCCGCCTCTACTTATCGTATACTATTTCTTTTGTAATATACTGCTCGCCTACGTACTCTCTCTAGTATACTCGAATAGCGCGGTTATACCGCACCGCATTTCGATCTAGGCGTCGTATTTAAAATCCGCGTATATAAGTTAGGTTTAATTCAATCTCTCCTCGTACGTCGTCGTATATTATCTATCGTAATCTCTTATATTCCCTCTAGCCCCTGCTATTACTTAGGGGTCGAGCGCTAATGCTATAGCTCTCTCGCCTCGCATTTATACGTACTATCGACGGCAGCAAATAAAGTGCTACTTACCCGGGTTATTTCTTACTACCGGTATCTGCTTTATACCTATTATCCTAGCGAGTGCGCTAATACCCCGACCGATCGACGTGCTAGCTTAGTTTCTATACTATCGCACTAACTATAGGCCTTCTCTAGTAGTTAGGTTAGATCTCGCTAGTAGAGGATATACTCGGTTAAGTCGGATTATACCCTATACAACTTAACGTAGGTATACTTGCTAGATAATCTACCGGTTTTTCCCTATCTCGCGATACCCGCATTGAAACACTAGAACCTATCGGTAAAGGAGTCGGCTAGATCGAGTATTATTAGATATAAGCTATTTATAGAGATCTTATACGTTAACCTGCTTATATATATAGTATAGTCGATACTGCGCCGCAGTACCGCTAAACATCGCTAGCTACGTATAGGAGGTAAACGTATACAGTTACAGTGCTACCGGAATTTCTATATCCAGCACTTCTATCGTACGAGACTTAGGCGTTATATAACCTAGGGCTAATCTACTAAACGACGATTAGATGCGAACCGGTTTGCTAGGCGGTAAACTATATTGTCTATATTACTTTTGCTAGCTAGCAAAATAGTTAGCACTCTCGTATTATAATTGCGGTTGTAGCAGATGCGTCTACTAGCTACAGGTCGCAGTATAGCAACGCTACTAAGGCTCGAACCCTAATTGCGCTATCTATTCCTAGATATAGCTCGACTATTATACCTCGCCGACTAGATTTTATCGTATATCGTCTATTAGGACGTCCGGTATGCTATCTATGCCGTTATCGCAGCCTTAGCTATCTTAGTCTAGTATATTCTTGCTTACCTAGTAGTCTACTATTATCTAATCCGGCTATTATCGAGGCAATCCGACATATCCTTACGTTATAATACTAACGGACCCGTATGCGGACTTGTTAGGCTATATACTAGTTTATATATAGATAGATAGATAGATATTTTATTTGCCTATTGTAGTGCCTTTCGGCCTATGCAGGTCTGTTTCTATATATTGTTTTAGGTAGGAAACTAACTTAGTTGGTAAAAACCTCCCTTCTGTCCTATTTACAAGTGTTAATCTTCCTCGTTTCCTTGTTTTCCTTCCTCTAGGGTGCACTAGTATTATAGTTATTACCCTCTAACTACCTTGCCTGCTACCTTGCCCTTCTTTCCCCCTCTTCTTCCCTCCTTCTTATCTACTCCTTAGTTTCCCTTACTAGTGCGAATTGTTGTACAAATCCCTGTTTAATAATCTACTTTACTATCCTCTTTAGGTCTTCTTTGCTCTAGATTAGCTTGTCGTATTCCCTTTCTATTGCTTTTAGTCTCTAATTACTTCTGCCTTCTAACTACTAAGGGTAGACTAGTAGTATATGCTTAGGGTTCTAAGATTGGTAGCTATATTAGTACGCTCTGCTTTCAATTCCTAGGACGTTTCTTCTAAATAGGTAAGACCTAAGTCTAATGTATTCAGATCTGATTTGGATAGCTAGGCTTGCCTCGGCCCTATTTAGGTCCTTATAGAGCTAGTAGTTGTATTAACCAAATTTAATTAGTGCCTTTAGGGTTCCTAGTCTGACTTATGTTTTGTTCTATTCCTACTCCTATAGGTATCTAGCAATTAACTCTGCTAGGCTTTGTTTCTCTCCCTTTAGCTTGTCTTCCTTTAGCCTTGTGTTTAGTCCCTAAAGCTCTTTCTCTAGCATTTCTCTTGTTAAGACTCTATATTGCTCTAGGTCTTTGACTTTCTAGGGAGTTATTTATAGTCTGTCTCGCCTCCTAGTCCTAATATACTAGGCTTTTATCTTGTCTAGTACCTTTTAGATAGTCTATTAGACTAGGTATTCTATTGTCTTTGCCGTATATTAGTATCTTAGTCCCTTAAAGTATTATTTAACTAGTAGGATCCCTGATTCCATTTCTACTACCCTTGTTAGTATAGTTTTATATGCTCCTAGGATTTTCTTTAGGCTTTAGGTTTGGGACCTACTAACTAGTTGCTTAATCCTCTTTAGTATTTTCTCCTAGGCTGTCTATATCTGTACTCTATATAGCATTGCTAGCTTGACAATTGCTTTGTATATAACTTTAGCTTTCTCGAATGTAGCCCCCTATATAGAGGCTGTAAGTCTATTAATGGATTGTATATTGGCATCTGCCCTCTGCTTTGCCTTCTTTACTTGTAGTCCCTAATTCAGTTTTAGATCTAGCTAGATCCCTAGTACCCTAAGCTCTACTAATAGTTAGGTTTTAAAGCCTTGGATAGTAATTGATTGCTTTATATTATAGGTTGATTTAGCCTTGCTAAAGTAGATAAGCTAGTACTTTTCTAGGGCGAATTTTGCTCTATGCCTCTTTACCTATTTTTTATACTCCTAGTGCTTCTCTTCTAGGATCTTATAGTTGGTTTCTATTGTCTTAGACTAGGCTAGGATGTTTGTGTTATCTATAAACCCTAATGCTAATATGTTTTTTAATTCTAGGAGTGGGAGTAGGTCTGCTATAAAGATAAGGAAGAGGATTAGGGAGAGTGTTAATCCTTAGGGGATTCCCTTTTTAGTTAGCATTAGGTCTAATTTGAATTTGCCTAGAATAAGCTGTGTCGATCTTTCCTACAGGAAGGACTAGATAAATTAGACTATCTAGTTTAGTGTAGCTTTCTGTTTAAGTATATATAGGAGTCTTTTATAGGAGCTAGTTTATATATAGTTATTATATACGTAACAAAATACTACGATTAACTCGGTTAGTATTCGGTTCTTAAAACTGTTAACTCGTAATATCGTAGAACAGATAGCGGTTAGTTCGTCTACCTAGGATATACGTCCGAAATTATAGTATATTTTCGAACGACTACAATTCTCGAAAACTGATTTCTCCCCCGATCGATTAGACAACAACGCCCTAATCTAACGATATCTTTTATTATTTATCTACCCGAATATAAACCTACTATAACCGAGACAGTCCGAGCAAATTAGTAACCTTACCGCCGCTAAGATTTACCCTAATTATTGCTAACCCTCGGGTCTAGCTTACTTACGTATTACGCTCCGTATACTAACGGCGTTTTCTAGGGCAGGTTTTACAGGTTACCTCCTCCTACTACCGCATATTATATAGTAAATTATTAATAGCATAATGCCAAACTGTTTTGCCGCCTAGCAAACTGCCGGGCTATTGTCTATTTTCCTAGCCGGCAAAACGGTTAGCACTCTTATATAGTCGCATTTACTATCCTATAGTTTAATAGGTTAGAGAAATACGAGGCGGTCTGCATTGCTTAACTACTACATCTACTTAGAGACGATAGCATATATACATCGAATGCATTACGTATAATATGCTTAGTGTAGGCTTATATATACTCGAGCCTATCGATATATTATAGTTGCCCTGCCTAGAATAGATCTATCGTCTCTAACATTTCCGAGATACCGCCCTACGTAGCCTCGAGCTATGCGGCTACTCCGATACGTATACTATCTCGTATTCTCTAGCCTTCCTCCTATACTATACTTACTATTCGATTAGCGTTAGATATCCCGTCTAATAACAAAGGTATATACTCGTCGCGAATGTAGTCGATTAAATCTTTATCCCTAAACTCAAGTTCTAGGACCTCCTTTACCTCCTCTAATGCTTTATCGAGGTTAGCTATACTATATGCGTCTAGTAGCTTACGGTATGCCGCCTCTAGAACCGGAATTACCTTAACGGTAAGATCTACTAAATCCTATTATATAGGTAGCCCTACTACTCGGCGTAGTAATCGGATACTATTTACTATTAATAAGTAGTCTAGGTACTATTTCGCCTAGTATAGGATCGCGTCGGGAAAGTACTCCTACTATACGCTCTTAATTAATGTTGTCGTCGTCGTATAGAGTATTAATAGCGGATCGTCTAGATATATATCTAGTAGTATTAACTTTATATACTACGCGGCTAGACAATACCTATTTATAGTCGGGCAGTCTATTCGTATTACCGCTATCGTAACCGCTATCCTATCGATAACAAAGCCTACTAGATATATACGGTGCCTACTACTGTCCGGTTTTACGAATGTGTTATCTACGATTAACGTCCTATCGCCCTCGGTATATAGCTCTAAAAGCTCGGAATAGGCGACGACTAGGTACTTAAACCCATCCTTTACCGTGTCCGGCTGTATATAAAAGCCCGCGTATCTTAGTATATTTAGTTCTATACCCGCGGTCGAATAGTCCGGCCGTTTGATTTTCTTTATCTCCGGTAGCTACGAGACATCCTCGATAACCTTATCCGCTTGTTTTTTATTTAACCCTACGTACCGATATACTAACCTAGCTACTACTTTATACACTTCTATCGAACGACCCCGGGTATACATTATTATAAACTGCATCCTAATTCGCTAGTACGCCTCCCGCGCACTATACTACTCTAGGTCTACTCGGTCGCTCTCGCCGTAGTTGTAACGCGTATTAGATTAGTCTATTATCTACTTGCCCGTAATCTATTTGTATCTCCCCTCGGCCCCTATTATCTCTATAATCCCTCGCTATAGATACGTATCTTCTCTATCTCTACCGTCGCCGTACCGGTACGTTATACGAGTTTGTTAACCTAATATATTAACATCGCATTTGCTTTTTACAATACTAAATCCCCTCCGCTTCGCCTATTTATATATAAACTATTCGGCCGCCTAGAATAACGGGAATTAATGCCCGTAGATCCGATCTAGTAGCCTATACGCCTCTATTAGACGCTCGCATCGCGCCCTAGCATTATCTGTCCTACTATCCTTACCGCGAACTCGTACTAGAGCGCCGGGCAATCTTGCAATTATTAGATATCGCTAGATAGCGGCGCTCCTCTCGCGATATATCTCCCCTAATAACTTCTCTCGCCCTCTTACGCCTCCGCCTAAGCGCTAACGATCCTATTCGCGAACGGTATATTCGATATCGAGTAGCGTAAAGTAGTCGTCGGTTACACTCCGTAATAGGAACTACGACAGACTTATTGTCGCTTCTAGCGCAACTGCCCGATTGTCGCGTATAACTACTACGTAGTATAGACAATCTATACTACCGTATCTAATACTTACTCGGCTAAGGGGAAACTCTATCCCCTCCTATAAACGGAATCGGCCTCGCTATTAAACTTAAAGACTAGTTATATCCCCTTCCCCTTCTATAGCGCGCAACTTATATCGTATCTATATATCTACGCTACTATCCGCTCTAATAGATACATCCTTACCTAAACTACCTATTATAGGAGATTACTACATCCTATACGTATATCTATCTCGCGCGTCTAATACTCGGTCGAAGACTCGACCCTCTCTCCTACCTTTATCCTATCTCGCCCGTTTCTACGTAGTATATCTCCTATAGCTTATCGTATATATTAACTAACAATACGGCCGGTACTATTACGTACTATTGCGCCGACCGCCCTATACCTACTAACGCGCCCTGTAATCTCGTAATTAATAATACTAACTATTATTCTACCTAGCAAAACGGCTAGCATTGCCTTAGGCACCCGCTACCGCGCCTACGTAGCTCGATATCGCCTTTACGTCCGTCCTTTACTTAGGCTAAGTTTGACCGTATATTAGCGTGTTTCGGCGGACTTTACTTTACGGCATTAACTAAGGCGGCGAACGAAGCGTAGTCCCGACCTTACTATACAAATTAGCTACGTCGCCTAGGAGGACTCTTTTATACGTACATTAGTAGAGTAAACCGCTAGTCTACCGGTCTTGCCCTAAGCGCTATTAACGTACTAATATAGGTCTCTTCTCGGCCGCTAACTCTCTCTACTTTATAATCTACTTCTACTACTAGCGACCTATACTCGTTTGTCTATTCCTCTAGCCGGCAAACTAGTCTATAGCCCTATACGCACATCCTGCGCTACTGTACTATACTACGCTATAACTACCTACTAAGCTCCCTACTACGTCCGATTATCGCTATAGTAGACTATACCGATAGTGCCGCCGTCGCGCCCTTCGAGGCCGAACTCCGTCGTCTCTATATTAACAAAAACTGCTAGCTATTTTTCTACGCCTACTTAATTAATAAAGAGATCGAATACTGCCGCGGTCGAATATTAAGCTTCTCTTAGCTCGACCTCGACGGCTATTCCGAAAAGCTCCGCTAACTCCGACTACGTAAGCTCGCGATCTTCCTAGTTAGTATCGGCTATACTAGATTTTAAAGGGACTACACTCGGTATATTTAGAGATATTAGCCTCGTACACTAGCGATAGAGCCGTAGAAGTTAAGGTCGGAATCGTCTCTATATAGCTCCGCTACGATAATTGGCATTTATTTAGTTACTCTATATAGAACTAGGCGTAGGGAAGCCTACGTACGCCTCTAGGTTACCTATTATACTATACTCTCGACGGCGGATTAATACGGACGTACGTAGCATTATAGACTATACCGTAGCTTATACTACTATAGTTCTATACTATCTAGCTCTCTATTACTCTTATCCTTATATAATAATTTAATTTATATATCTGCTATCTTATCCTTTCCTATACTATACGTACCGATATCTTCCGCAATCGTCGACTATTTTACCGGCTAGCAAAGTCTATCGTCCCTATAGCCGCTATAGTTGCCTTATATCCTATCTAGCTATACGTGTCTACTATTGCCTCCGCCGATAGAACGGTCGACTATGCCTTAGGTATCTATTAGCTCGGTACGCTAGTCGTTACCCGACTTTATACCCTTTACTTAGATTGAGTTTAATACTATACTAGCGTGTCTTAGTAGACTTTACCTCTCGGCCTTAACTAAAGCGGCGAACGAAGCGTAATCCCGACTTCGCTATATAAATTCGCTACGTCGCTTAGGACGACCTTTTCGTACGCGCCTTAGTAAAGTAAACCGCTAGTCTACCGGTCTTAGCCCGAGCGCCTATACCGCGCTAATTTATATCTCCTTCTACTCCTCGACTTCTCTTCTACCTTACTACCTACTTCTACTACCGCCTACTCTACTCGCCTAGCAACTTTTCTACCTAGCAAATTAGTCTATAGTTATACTAATACTATATCCGTATATATACTATAAACTATATACGTCGTCGCCTCCGATTACTACTATAGCAAAGGTCGCCGACGATAACACCGTAGATAGTACGCTAGGCCGATCCCGCGTAGATTAATAAGCCGTAGCTATCTTCTATAATCGCTACTACGAATACTTTAACATTGTACGCAATTACTTTATCGACCTAGTCTAGTTTGTATCCTAGGCGAGCGCTCGCCTCTATTATACCGCTATATGCCGTAAGCTCGTTAGGACTGTATATAATATATTCCGTAGCATTTATTTCTTATCTCGCCCCTACGTACGTCCTCCCTTCGATAGTGCCCTACTATAAGTTAGCTACGCTATAGACTACTTTGCCGGTCGGTAAACAGTTAGCGATATCTATTACCTTTGCTAGCTAGTAAAGCGGTCTGCAGTCGACGAAACTATATACTACCCGACTAACTAGCGTATAGTACTCGATTATTAGCGAATACGTAGGACTCTATCTAGCGGTACCCTAAAGTTACTATATCTATTCCTATTAAAGGACGGAAACTAATACTACTACTACTACTTATAGCAATAGTATAGGCTACCGAGGGTAACATAACCTATAGCAATATAGGTAGCTATGTTTAGTAAGATAGGATAACGAGACTGTCGCTTAGGCTAATAACTAGAGCCCTGCAATATAGGCATTATAGAAGTGTAACATAAACAATGTGCTATACGAGGTTGATAATCTATCTACTCTATAGAAGGAGGCCTCTTATATAGGCTTAAAACTAGCCTATAGGTGTAGGGCCGGTTACTAGCTAATATCCCTCCCTTTCTTCGTATCTAACTAGATACGTTTTACATTATACGCGCTTAAAACAAACATGTATGCATCCTTAGCGCTCTTAGCTAAGGCTATTCTTAGAACTCCGTAATAACACCCCCGGGGTAGCATTAATCCTAGATACTATAATTATACAAAAACAACTTCCTAAGCAACACTATTTAGACTTACTATTGCTTTAACGCGCCGTAATCCTTACTAGCAATAACCTTATCTACTAGTCGGCTCTCGAAATCTCCTCCGTACGCGTTAAAGCTATTAGTACCGAAGTACTATCCCTTATAGAAAGCTTGATTAACGAGGAGGTTAATAGCCTTTTCCGTTATAGCTTTCTCCTAATCGTATAGATATTCCTTAAGTCCCTCGTTATTAAGCTAGAGGATCTATTTAACTTCGTTCTAAACAACGTAACTTAACTAAGGAATCCTACTAACTAGGGCGTCGGAGATGTAGCCGAGGCCTTCGACTAAGATAGCCGTAGGGAAAGCGAATAGTACGAAGAAGTTAGAGGTTAGGAGGGCGGTTAGATTGCGGTACGCTTTAGTAACCTAAGAGACTGTTAAGTTCTCGTAGCCCTTAACCTTAGTACCGTTAATAACGCGAGAGTAGCCTAGGTTAATTAATATGCGGTTGCTCTTAGTCTTTAGATTACTATATAGTAGGTATAGTATCTAAATAGAGACCTCGCACTCCTTTAGAGGATTAAGGATCTACTCCGCCTTGCGCCCCTTACTATTAGGCTAACTATCGAACATATAGTCGAGGTCGTCGTCGGTAAGGTACTTATTAGTAAGCTTGCCGATCTTGCTTAGTAGGACTAGGCTACGAGCCTTAAGCTTCTTAACCTAGTTCGCAAAGACCTCGGGCTAATATATACCTTCGACAATAGTAGAGTAGCTAGTCTTATCCTTAGATATAAGGCAGACCTTAATGCATAGGTAACTAGCACCCTCGCTAGCTACGAGCTTAACTATATCTTGTCCGAGACGAGTAGACTCCTTAGAAGGACAGTTTTTATAAGTACCGCTAACCTTAAAGAACTTAGCAGGCTTAGGGACAGAGATAAGCTCGTATACGTAATTAGGTCGAAGGGCGACAGCTAAGAGCTATAGGGCAGGGTGCTAGCGGACGATTTAGTTGCTTATACTATAAATTTAAAGGGTATTACGGCCTTCCTACTTAGCCTTAGGCATCGCACGTATATACTAAAGGTACATTTCAAACTCCTCCTATATTAGGTCGATAAGGAAAGGAAGATATACTCTACGAGGCTCTTATAACTAACTAAAGACTTAAGGGAAGATAGCATTGCTAGTCTAGCGAAAGCGGTCGAAGGAGGTGCCTTAGCTAAGGATACCGGTAACTAGACCCCGTAGTGGTTCGGTTTCCGAACTACTAAACGTATATAGTTTGGTTTCTTAGCGGCGAACTAGCTCCCTAGTTCCGGTTTGGTTTTTTCGAACTATATAGATTCCTAGTTTGAACTAGAGACTATATTGGTTTTACTATAAGGACACTCTTATTCGACTGCCGGCTACGATTGCCGGCTATAATAGTAACTCTGTTACATTTACTACGCTCTTTTGCCGTTGCTAGGGCGTAGTTGCCGTTGCTAGGGCGTAGTTTTGCTACAAGGACACTCTTATTCGACTGCCGGCTACGATTGCCGGCTATAATAGTTACTAGGTTGTATTTACTACGCTTTATTACCGTTACTAGGGCGTGGTTGCCGTTGCTAGGGCGTAGTTGCCGTTACTAGGGCGTAGTTGCTATTACCGGGGCGTAGTTGCTATAGTTGCGAAAGCTTACCTATATAACGTTACGTAGGCGGCAACAATTAGGGCTTCGCGATATTCTTACACTTTTAACTTCTTCCTCTATACCTATACCGACAACAACTACTATACGCTACGCCCCCGCCCCTTTCCCTTATAATAGCAAGAGAGAAGCGCGCCGCGCGCTAAACAGAAGATAGAACTAAAGACCGCGAGTTTGTTTTACCTAAGCGTCTAACTAAAAAGCGTAAGACTAAAGAGGAGTACTCTACGAAGAAGAATTCCGTACGAGACCGCGAGAGAAAGGACAAGATAGATAAGGATAAAAGAGCTAAGGATAAGAGAAGAAAGGCGCGGAATAAGGCATTCTATCGATAGCTAGCGCCTATAGAAAAAAGTGAAGGTTAGAATAAGAAGACAACCTAAGAGAAGGCTAAGAGGAGGAAAGAATTGCGGCCAGTTTTCGAGCGTAAAGTTCTAGCAGCGTAAGTCAATCTAGCTAGCGGCCGTAGCTAGCAGCTGTAGCCGGCAGCCGTAGCCGGCAGCTATAGCCGGTATATTTTTCTTTAATACGTTAACTAATAGTATTCAGTCCTATAGTCGCTACCTCTATCGATACGACCGATAGTAACGGAGATGTTCAGATAGCCGAGAACAATAATGCTAGAGTTTAGGATGCCGCGATAGAGCTTAATACTACGAATAAAGGAACTGAAAAAAGCGAGGAGACACTATACGTCGATCTAGTAACAGGTGCAGTCTTAGGGCCTAACGCTATAGACGATAAGCGCTAGGAGTAGATCGAGTATAGTTAAAGAGACGAGATACTAGTAAAGGGCTAAGGCATAAGTCCTATCAATCTAGAAAATTATAGTTAAAGCTACTACGAAAAGCTAGCAAGGATTGGAATCGAGACTAGTCGTCTTTATATCCTCGATATAGAGTAGAAGTTTCTTTATTAGTATTGGAGCGAAGCCTTTACGTCTATAAAGGCAAAGTAGCTTGCGATTAATGCGATCGGGGCTAGGTATCTAGGGACGGTAGAAGTGTTACTATAGAAGGAAGGGGTACAGGTAATTATTCTATACTCGGCATATATAGCCGGCGTTCGTAGCCGGCAGATACTAACAGTTAAACAGAAAGCGTTTCTCGAAGGCAGAGTGCTACTACTATATAAAATCTTTACTAAGGCAGAGAGGGCTTGTATCCGGAATCTAAGCTGCTAGTAGGATAGGTTAGCGTTAGAATTCTCTGAATCTCTATATAAGCCTCCGAAGGATTACCTATTTCAGCGATACGGCTTTATCTCGACTACTCCGTAGGCACCCGAAGAAGCTCGAGCGCTCTTTAAGGTCTTTACTAAGAAGCGGAAGGAGTTCGAGGATTAGGATTGGTTAATAGAGCTATTAGTTAGTCTTAGGTTTCGTAGTTAGACTCGGCCTAAGCATTTGCTTGTCGAGTGTCTTATACCGAAAGAGGATAGATTAAGACTAAAAACGAGCTTAGATTCGTTAGGTATAGTAGCTCGGTTCCGTTAGTGGGAGAGAGCCGCCGTATAGAAGGCAAAATTCAGGTAGTTAGGGTAGCTAGGAAAGAAATTCTAGTAGTTAGGCTAGCTAGGGTAGCTAGGAAAAAAAATCTAGTAGTTAGGTAGCTAGGAAACAAAAAAAAAAGGTAGCTAGCTATTTACTGCCTAGCTGTTCCTAACGATACGATGCTATAAAAGAAAGGGTGTTTCTCTATAGCTACTAGTATATATCTACTACTCCTAAGTCCTTACCTTACCGTACGAAACCTTAAAACATACCGACCGACATTGTATATATACTAGGCGCTATACTAGGAAGGGTAACAACGAGACGATAGTCGAAACAGTCTAGTATACGAGCGAGATTGCGACAACGTCGAGAGGAGGTCGCATACTTACCTTCGAGCCTATCGAGTCCTAGACGACGATTAGGGCTAGATTTATCCTCTCCGAATCCTAGTAGTAGGAATTCATTATAGGGTACTACTACCTAGTCCTTACCTTTACGGAGTCTAAGTAGAAGGTTATTCGGAGATATAAGAATATCGAGTATTAACCCGGAAATCTTCGAAAAGGCTAGCTAGGCGTATCTTTAGAAACCCGAGTATATAGAGCAGTTCAATTAATAGGTCTATAAGATATAGTTCCCTTTATACTTACGTTCGAAGGAGTATAAACTCCGGAAGTACTCGATGCGATAGGGGAGTAAGGAGCGAACGGATACATTCTAGAAGTTCTTTATAGAGGGGGCATTGCACCGTTATACGACTTCTCGACTTAAAGGTTAACTAGTAATTGTCTATAACTTCTACGGTTTAATCTTAAAACACCCGAAACTAGGGGATAGGAACTTATCGCCTACGAACTATCTCTATTCTAAACGGTATCGGGAATCTTAAGGAGAGAGGAGAGTTAATATAGATACAGCGTTCTAGAAAGAGGTATATCTTCTAAAATGCCGGCTATAGCTGCCGGCTACAGCTGCCGGCTATAGATTCCGGCTACCTAAATCAACCGTAGAGATCTAGCTAATTATTATAGGCTGCGCTTAAGGAAGCTCTAGGATTGAAGGCTACCGATTTCTCCCCCGAAGACTTTAAGCAACTAGCAAACGAAATGCTAGCTACAAACGGTCTTCCGGAAGACTTCTACGAAAGGGAGTCTATATAGAAGACATACCTATGTCTTACAAACTACCCTCCCCTATTTCTCGGCGCGACAACCTAGCGTATTATATTCGAAAAGAACAAAGAGGCTGCGTTAGACGATATTCGGGAGATCCTCCGTAATACTCGCCGAGTAGCTATTGCTATCGATAGCTAGTTAAGCCGGACTATAAGAGCCTCCTTCCTCTCGATTATGCTATACTTTATTAATTCGGATTAGAAACTCTAGGAACTTATAATCGGATTCCCTAAAATTCTAGGTTCCTATACTAGTAAGGATATAGCGAAGCTTGTCTATACGGTAATAGACAGGGTTAGCGTAATAACGAAACTGATCTCGATTACTACGGACAACGCTAGTAATAATCGAACATTATATAAGGCGTTGTATATACAATTCACTCGTATATGTCTTTGAAATTACTAATTGTATCGATAGGGTCGAGTACGTAGAGGAGATTATAAGGTCTACAATCTAGCTTAATCTTCCGAATATTAAGCTCGCTACGATTCCGGATACGTACGACAATACGCACGATAATAACGATAAAGAGGAGCCTATTAATAGCCCTAGCCCTATTAAATCGGAGCCGACGTCGTTGCTAGTTGCATCCTTATAGAAGTTTCCCTACCTCGCTTATATAGTTCAAATCGCGATCCGAGCCCTCTTTAAGACGCTTAAAATTGCACTATTAAACGACGACTAATAGAAGATCCTAGATAAGGATAAAGCAAAGTCGAAAGTCGAGAAACTTATTATAGCAATAAGACGGGATAAGGTAGAGAGCCTCGCTCTCGTTTTGTATAAGGTATAACTTTTGTCCGTAGCCGGCACCTATAGCCGGCAACCTAGTATAGTTCTAACTCTTTTTCTCTAGCTTCGTCGTCTAGCAATATATACGAACTCGAGCTTATAGAGATATAACCGATTCGAGGCTATTTAAAAGAACCTGATCGAGCGCCCTAAAACCGATACCTAGAATATCGCATAGAATAAGCGATAGCAAAAGCGGCCTCCTTAGCGCCTACTCCGTTTTACCTAAGACGTTAAGACCCGGTTCGATTCGACTTTCTATATAGTTACGAGGGGATATACTTTACGTACCGCTCTCGAGATCTATTAGAGTTCCGAGGGTATTAAGTAGCTCGGCCTTACCGCCGCCGAATAGCGCTAAGCAGAGTATCTCGTCGATATTAGTAAGTATTACGCGAAGGTTACTGCTACGATTAGAAGAACCCGAGGACCGACGATCTACCTTGTCTTTACGTACTACAACTAGCTCTTTAACGAGCTCGAGGAAACCGTAGCTAAGCTAGCTAAGAAGAGCGTTCCCTAGAAAGTAGCTATAACGAAAGCTATAGACACCTCCTATACTAAGTTGTATAAATATTATAGTGCTACCTTTGACTCGTTCGGGGATATCTATAGCGTTACGTACTTACTTAACCCGGTAGAAAAGGATATATACTAGCAGAGGCCGGAATAGAAGGCGGACGAGGTATAGCCGAAGTATTACTAGACTATTCTAGAAAAGATGTTCTACGAGCGTCGGAAAGAAACTAATCTAAATGCAGCTCCTATAAAGAAAAAGAAGGTTTAGAAGGCTCCGATATTATACCTGTTTCGTAGGTAGGAAGTAGAGGCAGAAGAGGAAGCAACTACTAAAGTGAATAAGGAAGAGTTCGATCTCTATTAGCGCGCGAGTAAGTACAAACCCGTAGGCTCGGAAAGAGGGCTAATAATCTCTAGATCTTACCGGTCTTCTAGACGAATTCGGAGACGATATTCTCGCTATATAGCAGCGGTTAGAGCCTAAGTTTCTAACGATAGCGTCGGTCGCTCGGGACGTCCTCGCTATCCCGAGCGTAGGCATAGGCTATAAGAGGTCTTTTAGTATCGCTCGTTACTAGGGCCGCTTTAATCGAACATACTCGCCTACTACCTTCGAATCTATTATAGTATTCCGATACTATCTCCTCTACTAGAATCGCTAAGGTAGGTTACTAAAGATTATACTAAAGGAGTTAATCGAGGAATTAGAAAACCTTAAGATCGAAGAAACCTAGGAGCGCGAAGAGAATGCGAAATTTAGTCTAAGCGAAACCCTAATTAGCGATAACGAAGAGGAGGAGGGCGGAGGTAGAAGGCGATACCGGGTCGAGAAGCGGAAACGTATATAGGCTTAGAGTAGCTTTAAGGAGACGAAGCGTTTACGTATAAGGTAATATAGCCGGCGTATATAGCCGGTATATGTCCGAAATGTGTTTCGAATTCCTAGGACCTAAATAGACTAGTTGCTATAGCAACCGACCCCGCTTACCTGCGGACTATTTCTAATTCTCTATTCGCTCTTCCTCTCCTTCTTCCCTTTCCCTACATTCTTAAAGACAAATATGCCTTAAGGATTCGGCTCTTCGGGCCTTCCTAAGCCGGCTGCCTCCCCTTCCTTAAGCTACTATCCTTTATTCGAATCTAACGATAACCTAATAAGGCGGTTTAATAGAAGACCATTTGTTCTAGAAGGTAAGAAGCATTAATGTCTCCCTACGATTATATACTTATTAATTTTCTAGGTCCTACCGATATACCCTCGTCGCCTAAACGCGCAGATAAATATCTTTAGAGGCTAAAGGGCAAGGGTAAAGCAAGCTAAGTATAGGGAGACCGTAGCGAGAACGAGATATCGGAAGAGCAAGGCTCTCCGTAGTATATACGAAGGAAGGGGGTTCCTCGGAAAACAGTACCGAAAAACAAGAAGGCTATAGGTAGATAGGAGAAGGCTAAAAAGAGTAGGCGGACGAAGACTATCGCGAAGAAAAGTTATCTTTCTATTAAAAGAAAGGGAACAAGGCAGGACTCGACGACAAAGAAGCGGCGCTTTAAACTAGGTACTATTACCCTTCGCTAGATCCGGCTTTTCTAAAACAAAAGAGGGACCGAGCTTTTAATCCCTAAGACTCCCTTCTAGCGACTCGTCCGAGAAATTACATTAGATTTTCGGTCTAGTATGCGATTTACGGCTAAGGCGATTGGTACTCTTTAGGAAGCTATAGAGGCATTTCTCGTAACCGAGCTTAAGCTTTTAAACCTCCTTGCTATCTATACGAAGCGGGTTACTCTTCAAAATAAAGATATATAGCTTCTAGCTAAAATTCGGCGTCGGTTTACAGCGGATTAGTTGGAAATTGTATTTAGTCGTTAGATTAACCTAGGAGGAGGCCTATTTTCGTATCCTTTTGCCGGCTATAGGTACCGGCTATATTTCTGATTTTATCTCCGCGCCGTCCCTAAATCTAAGGTACAAAGTAGAAACCTAGCGCTCTATATTTACCCGGCTCTTATAGAGACGAGCTATATTTAGATTAGTTTCTTCGCATATCGCGACCTAGCGGGTAGTAAGCGAAAGGGCGATAGAACGTTTATAATACGTCTCTATTTAGACCCAAAATACAAAGGTCCTAAGGAGCCCTAGCATCCTAACTATAAGGAGATTCTTTAGCATTAGCACTTTAATCCTCTATACTACGAGGCAGATAGCAAGCCTACGAGAGAGAAACTTTAACGAGAAATTCTCTATAATGCGTAGCGCTATTGCATAGCTATAGATACGTACTAAGTCCGGTAACTCGAAGAAGAATTGAGATAGCGTATTAGCGACCGAGGAGGAGATCGATAGTATACTAGTAGAGTCGAGGTCTTATAAGCGAAGTACAAGATAATATAGGCTCTTAGTCGTATAGAGTAACGTACTATATAAATAACTAGGCGTGCTACTCTTATTCACTTACGACCTATATCCTAGGATGCTCTTATCGTACTTTTTATACTCTTTTCTAATACCTTACCTATAATCGCTCCGCGACAACCGAGTAAATATAAGCTATAGGATTTCCGCTCGGTACCTTAGCCTTCGAGATACGGCGGAGTTGATTCTCTATAATACGTAGCGCTATTGCATAGCTATAGATGCGTACTAAGTCCGGCAACTCGAAGAAGATTTAAGACAGCGACCGAGTAGGAGAATAATAGTATATTAGTAGAGTCGAGGTCTTACAAACGAAGTACGAGATAATATAGGCTCTTAGTCGTATAGAGTAACGTACTATATAAATAACTAGGCGTACTACTCTTATTCACTTACGACCTATATCCTAGGATACTCTTCTCGTACTTTTTATACTCTTTTCTAATACCTTACCTGTAAGCGCTCCGCGACAACCGAGTGAATATAAGCTATAGGGTTTCCGCTCGGTACCTTAGCCTCCGAGATAGGGCGGAGTTGAATTTAGAGCGATAGCCGGCACTCGTAGCCGGCACTCGTAGCCGGTATATAGAGACGGTAGTAGGCCTTTTCCTACTAAATGACTAGCTTGTTTAGTATAGCCTACCTGATATTTCTTATATTTACTAGCAATAGGCCTAGGTTACTTATAAGATTACTATAGCTAGTAAAGGCATTACTAAAGAATATCTATACTATAGTAGGATACTATTATTACGCCGGCTATTTATTAAAAGGAGGCTTTCGCCTATTACTATGCCGGCTATATATGCCGGCTATATTTCAAAGTCTGCCGTACCTGCCTTTTTTAGCCGTGCCTGCCTTTTTTAGCCGTGCCTGCCTTCTTTCCTTACTCTAACGTTACTATAATATAGGCTTACGCGAAGCTCACTCTATTGCCTAGCGATACCGCGACACTACCGCTATATTCAACCTTCGTATCGATACCTATACCTCTACGCTCTATATCTACTACCTCCGTAATACCCTCGCTCCGCGCGCGCCTTCGTATACCTTCGTAACGCACTTTTTTCCTCAATTCGACGACTTTTATAATAGCGAGTCTACTTAACTAAGTTACGACGCCTCGCAAGAAGGGACCTGCTGCTTCTACGGGTCGCAACAAGATCGGAAATAGTAGAACGAGTATAGTACATTAACGCAAGATAGCTACTACTACTACCGCTAGCTCCGGTACTAGAAAGGGCGTCGCGAGTAAGGCTCCGCGTAAGACAACGGCGGGCAAGGCTCCGCGTAAGACAACGGCGGGCAAGGCTCTATACAAGACGACAACTAGCGCTTCTACTACTAGTAGCAATCGTGCGAAGCGTCGATAGCGCCTAGGAAGTAAGTCCTATTTGTAGCCGGCAGCGTAGCCGGCAGCGTAGCCGGTAGCGTAGCCGGCATTCTTACTGTCTTTTTACTAATCCTTCTTTAGCCGTAGCCCTCCGTAAGATTCGGCAGTATTAGAAGAGTTCTTAGCTCCTAATCCGCAAAACTCCTTTCTAACGACTTGTTCGCGAAATTGCCTAGGATTATAGAACGGACCTTCGCTTCTAAGCCTCCGCGATAGGCGCCCTTTAAGAGGCTATAGAAGCCTACCTAGTTCGTATCTTCGAATATATGTTTCTCTTCTACCTCTTTTCGGACTATACTAATACTATTTTAGCGGTTAACCTTATAGCTATCTACGCGAAGCGTATAACGATTATAGACAAGGATTTCAAAGCACTCGATTAGATTCTAAAAGGCTAGAATGTCTATATTCGAGACGGTGCTAGGTAGGATGGATATTCTAGTAGAAAGGATATTCGTAGTATTATCTACAAGCTTTTCTATATGCGAAATAAGCCGCTATTATACGGCGCTACATACCGCGCTCTAAATACTCTCTAAGCATATATACATAGTACAGTATGCTTTATTAGCCGTACGGAATAGAAGTCTCCCAAAATCCCGTTAGTACTAAGGAGTAAAAAGGCCGGCTACGCTGCCGGCTACGCTGCCGGCTACGCTACTAGCTACGCTACTAGGTTTTTCAAAGAACTAAAAGAAGATAGACATTCCGGTTAATTTGTATTAGTTTAGATTTTTATAAAAAGAAAACAGGGAAAAATAAGGAAGGTTGAAGAGCCTAATAGTTATAGTTATAGGCACTATCCCTGTTTTCTAGAGCATATTATACACCTGCCTTCGTAACTCTACCTAATACTCCCTCTAAATATCCTTATACTCTACCTACTAAAAATTCAACTAGGTACCTAGACCTGCAGCTGCCTCTATATCTTTTACTATCTTCTACAGGTTAAAGGCCTCTTCTATAGCAGCCTCTACCTCCTTATGCAATACGAAGTTACTACCTGCCCTACCCTTTATATCTCCTAAATAACTAAGAGTTCTAAGGAACGAACTAGCATTCGGCCTTAGTATAGCGAGTAACTAGTAGAACGTTCTATAGAGCTGCCTTATAGCTCTTTTATATACTATGCCGATACCGAGGGAGGAGCTATCCTAGTACTTAATATTGTCGAATAGTTCGGTAGGAAAGTGTATAAACTTCTTAAGGAGGAGGACTTCTAGGGAAATCGATAAGTTCTGCCTAGATCTAGATAAAGACATTCTGCTAAGCAGTTAGGGAATTGAACCGTAAACGAAAGGATAAAATTCATACCTAAGGAGTGTAGTTTCCGAACTGAACTATAATGCCTTGTATATATATATATATGCTTTTGATTAGTTAGTGCCCTTAGCTAATTGTCTATAGATTTGAGGTTATATAAGTACCTTTATACAACCACGTAGCCTAAGTAGGATTCGAAAATTCTATAAGTACTAAGGACTAAAAATGCCGGCCACGCTACCGGCTACACTGCTGAGTCTTATAAAGGGCTTGCTTGAAGCTACGTATACATTCGTACACTTCTTAAAAACCGATAAATTATATAGTTCGAACCAGCTACTTATATAGTTGCTTAGCAAACCAACCCAAACCAAACTAGAGTTTCGGCTTAGCAAACCAAACCAAACCAACCCGAACCACTACGGGGTCTACCGGTAACGAACTTGCTCTAGCGATCCGTTAGCGTAAGGGCGCGAGTAACAGTACTAGTAGGGTTGAACGCGTAGAGTCCTAGAGATATCGGGGCGGCAACAGGGCGTCTAGGAAACTAGTTAGCATAGGCCTAATTAGCCTTAAGGGTAGCGAAGGCGTCTTAATTAGGAACCTCGCGACTAATCTTTAATAGGCGGCCGACGAGGACAATCGCCTTAGCACTAGTATAGAGACTACAGACCTTAGCGGCCTTCTTAATATAGTTAGCATATATAGAGAACGGCTCTTCTCCTAGCTTACTAAGGTCGTCGAGCTATTAATAGATAGATAGGGCAGTAGGAGCTTTGCCTATATCGGCTTTAGGAACTATATCGATCTTAGTAATAAGGTACGTAATAGAGTCGCCCTTACAAGAACTATAGATGTTCTTAGTTAACAATTAGTAGACCTGCGCCTTCCGAGTAGTTAATAGAGGTAAGCGTAGGCGCGCTAACAAGTGCCTTAGTAACCTTGTCCTTAGCGGCTTAGTAAACGGAGGTCTATTTAAACTCTGTATCCTTCTTAAGTAAGGCGTATAGAGGCTTATATACTAACGTAAAGTTTTCGACCTAGATACGGAAGTAGGAGACTACTCTAAGCCAGATCCGGACATCTTTCTAATAGGTAGGGTCTAGCTAGGACACAATCTTTAGGACCCGTGCATTGTTAGGATAGCGGCTGTTCTTATTAGTTACAAACCCAATAATGTTTATTCGTTTGTATAGGAGCTAAAGCTTCTCCCTATATACTATTAGGTTAGCTCGCTCTAGGTCGTAGAGGACACTATCGAGGTTCTAAATATATTCGAGAAAGAACCTATAGATACTAGGCTCTACTTCTTTATTATCGTACCTAGTTTTAGGGCCCTTAATACCGATGTCGTTAAGGAAAGGCATCGCTATATAGGAGATATAGGCCGCGAGGACTTAGTTTATAATACGAACGAACTAGGCTACGGAGTTAGTTGCCCCTTATAGAAGGGTAGTTTGTCTATATAGCCTAAGAGGTGTCTCGAAACTAGTAAGGTCGCGGCTATTAGGATAGAGAGGGATCTAGTCGTAGCCCGAGAAAACATTAACTAGTAAGGCTATAACACAGTTAGTAAAAGCTTCCGAGAACCTATTAGTCTCCGGAGGGAGGTTAGCATCTCTAATCGTAACTACGTTGAACTTTTATATAGCGTTAATTAGACGGTACTTCTTTAGTTCCCTAGGAGCTGTCTTCTTCTAAACTAGGAAGTATAGGTTGCGATACGAGGTATAGGAAGGCTCTAAGGTGCTAGCCTTTACACGCTGCCGTATTATGTCCTTAACTATACCTCTTAGGCTTAGGTTTAGCTTAAACCCCGGGTAAGCCTAAGGCTTATACTCGATCGTTCGGATCCTCTATAGAGGGGCAACCTCCGGGTTGATCCTACCTAGATACGTAAAGTTATATACTAATACAGCTTCGCGGTTATATAGAAGCTCGTATAGCAAATCTAGTTTAAGATCCGAAAGCTCGATACTAGGTTTGATGTTCGCTAGTCTCTCCGGCGTTAGCCTCGATCCCCTAGGAATAGCGGAGAACTTTTTAGTAATGTACCTCTAGTCGTATAGACTATCCCTAGGTGTTAATATCGCTTCGCGGTTAAGGCACTTTTGTCGCTAGTTAGGATTTCCGCTAGGATTAGACCTATCGGTTATATATACGCTGCCCTTTACGGGCTTAATCTTGTTAGCTACCCTCTTATATAGGGTATATATACTAACCGCTCGTAATACCCGAGCCCTCTCTCTTTAACGTTAGGCCCGGAGATTAGCGCAATAGAATAGCGCGTAAACTTTATCGGAAGTCTCCTTAAGTCGGTAGATATATAGCTAGTAATCCTAATTTATAATTCCGGCGAAAACGTTAGATTCCTAATAATACCCCCGGGGTAGTATTAGCTAGGCGCTCTAATTAGTCAGTTCGGATTCGGGCTCGGGTGGATCCGCTTCCGGCGGCGATGCCTACGACAGCATTATTACCGAGATTCGTATACTAGGTTGTCGTTACTAGGTTGTTATACTCGCTATCGCTTCGAGTATTCGCCTCCTTAGTATAGAGCCTAGAAACTTGCCTTAACGTACGGAGCGGCGCACCTCTAGATATAACCTATTTAAGCTATACTAACTTATAGCGCAGATTGCCGGTCTTACAACCGCGCTATAGCGTTTCCCGAAGAGCGCTTAGAAGCAGTAAGGATATCCTCGTAGGACTTGTAGCTAGTATTTCCGATATAACTAGTAAATACGACTCGGTTACCCTTCTAGTTAGCGATAGTTCCTTCCTAGGAGCTATCGTCGCAGTTGCGCTAGATACCCCGGGTTATACGAGACTATAGACGACCTAGAATAATTAGCGTGTTCGGGTTAGCGGCAATCTAGAAGGTAAAGGAAAAGCATATACCGAAAGCGTCTACTATAACATTGTAGTAGGCACCTACTAGCGTAACCTCTCTATTCACTCCCTATATACTAAGGGAAATATCTCTGTTTATTAGTAGTCGGAGCTGTTTGGCCTAGCGCTTACTTATAATAAGTAACTCTAAACTATTATTAAGCATTGCTAGCAACTGCTAACTATAGCTTCTAATAGTAACTTAAATATAGATAGCGGGAACGACGGTAAAGGAACGGGTAACTACGGAAAGGTCTATATTATTAGGGATAGAGTAAAGTTCCTTAGGTCGAGAAGGTCCTACTCGACCGATTTATTAGCTAGTAAATCGGATAGCCTTAATAGAAACTAAAACCGAAGCAGAGTTGGCATTATTATTATCCCCTCGGCCTATCTCCTTAATCCCCTCTTCGTTAGCATTATCGATAGTCTCCTAGCTCTCGTAGGTTACTAATTCGCCTTCTACTAACTCCTAGGCCCCTAAAAATTTAGGAAGGAACTGTAGGGAAGAGACGTCGATATAGTCCTCTCGTCCCTATTTGCGTCGGAGGGCTACAAGGTCTTTTATAAAGGTAGCATCGTTAGGAATCCGGCTCTAGAATAGGTTAGTAGGCAAGCCGTACGCTAGAAGCTCCCCTATAGATACGTTAGACTTAAGGTCTAGGAACTATAAAGCCTAGAAGAGAGCATTTGCCTTTATATCGTAGGAGTTAGTAGGCCCGGTACTATACTTCTTTATGTACCTATTAAAGCGAAAGCTCTTTAGGTCGGCTAACTTTCGTTTATAGGCCGGCGGGTTAGCTAGGCCTAGGGTACTACTAAGGTCGGTAGTAGCATCCTCTATATCGATATCCGGAGTCTCTAGGACCTCCGGAGAGGCTATACTAGCTCGGGCTATACGATCTTCGGCTGTCTAGAGTGTCTTAGTCTTAGCGACTAATTCTCGCTGTTTCTTAGCCTTATTAGCTGCCTGCTTCTTAAGTATCCTAGTAGGGGCTGCCGTACTAGGGCGGGTAGGGTTCTGCGGGCTCTTACCCTTACCCTAGGACGACTAGGTTTAGGACGACTAAGTTTAGGACCTTATAGCAGCGTAGACATCTATACTATTCTTAGTAACCGCGTAAACATTAGTAATTGCGTCCGGGTCCTAAGACACAAAGTTGACTTTAATAGGCTTAGTAGTACTATTACTACTCCGCTCCTTAACCTGTTTTACCCTAACCTTCTAAGTTTCTCGTTTAGTAATAGCGGCGAGGGTACTATTCCTAGTGTCCTTAAACTCGATCTTGCTACTATACTTCTTCTCTAGAAGACTCCTAAGTTAAGGCAGCTTCGGGGCTCTACGATCCTACTCGAAGTTAATCTTGTCGCCGGTATTAGTATAGTAGAACCGACTATTTACTTATATAACGAGCTTCCTCTTAAGAAGCTCTTTCTAGATAGGGCAGTCTAATTGAACGTGTTTAAAACCGCCGTATATCTAGCACTTACTATCTAAGTTAGAATAGATCTTCCGTATAGCGTAGACGTTAACTAAAGGGGCCTTAGGGTAGTTAGGATCGGAGACCTAGTAGACTAGTAGCACATCCTTTAGTATACTAGTATTAAGGACCTCCCTAACTCGCTATAGTGCTTTCGTATTAAGGTTGAGCTAGGCTAGGGATTTAGCCAAGTCCGCAACGTCCTAAGAATGCTTAGTAACGGTAGGAGTTACGGTACTAGGACTACTTTGCGATTTAGGAAGAAACTTAGGCCCTCTAGTTCCCGAGGTATCGTTCCTTACCTAGGCTAGGTTATTCCGGTCCTCGCCGTAAATAAACTTCTTTATATCGGCGGAGCTGTTAATATCGTCCTTAACAGCCTCTAGGACCTCTTTATACTTCCTAAAGATCTCGGGATTAGCTTCGCTAAGCTTATAGCGACGGAAGATACGCTTAGCCGTAGACTACGGTAACCCTTTAAGGAGTAGCCTCGTTCTCTAAGAATTCTCGAGGTCCTACTAGTTAATACCGTCCGCTAACTTAACAAACTCGCGGACGTACTCCTTTAGGTCGTTATCTTCGGTACGCCTCTCTATATAGAGGTTCTTAAGCTACGTACGACTACCTTTAATACGACGGCTATCGCGATCCTAATACTCCCTTATAAAGGCCTACTTAAAGACCTCCTAGTCGGTATTAGACTTGTCGTCCTTTTCTAGGTAGCTAACTAGGGTTCTAAGGGTTCGGTAAAGCTTAGTAATAGTAGTCCTCGTAAGGGACCGGACCTTGTACTAGTCCGACTCCTCTTCGAGTCCGTACTCGGCTAAGTTGTCCTTAAAGCGTTCTACGTGTGCCGTAGCGTTCTACCCTTCGAACAAAGGGTTCCTACTACTTTCTAGCTCTAGTAGGCGACGCCTATTCTAACGGAGAAGGTTAGTTTGCCCTTGAATTATCTTTATAACGACATTATAGAGGGCCTCGGGCGCAGAAGGCTCGATAGCCCCTAGTTCGACGGCGCTTATAACAACTAGTCGTCGCCTGATTTCTTCGCTAATAGGGTCCGGTAGGTTATTAGATTCCGAAGATTCCGCTAATTCGTAATGCTCGTTTTCGCTAGAGCTAGAGCTTATTCGATTGTCGTAAAGTAGTTAAAATGAAATGCTATAGGAAAGTGTTTTTAGTATATATTGTAGGTTTAGTTTGTTTCGATATTGCTATGCGAGAGAATAGTGTGCTAGGCTATTTTCTTCTAATATTACCCCTAGGGTAGCATTAGAATTTAGCCTCCTAGGGGTCGCCTATACACCCCTAGGAGCTAAGTTTAGTATTAGACGAAAGCCGCTCGGAGGGAGAGACTACAATCTCTACTTATACCTAGATCCTAGAAACTAGCTTGTATCTCCTTTAGCTAGGCGGGGGGGGCGGGGACCTTCTTTTTCTAGTAGAAGGCTAAGTACTATCCGAACGAGGCAGCGAATCCCGAAACAATCTATCCGGTTAATAAGGGAACTGTCTAGGCATCCGACCTATAATCTAGAAATTGCTATCGTATAGATAGTCTTAGTAAACTAAGCAAGGCCGATAGGTGATTAGTCTATCTTCTCCTTAGGCGGGCGGTAGCTTATCTCGAGTAAGCGGTGCTAAATAGGTCTTCGACCCGGAGCTGAGTCCTTAGAAGCTAGCTATAGTTATAGACTAGGCCCTAAGCTATAATAGTCCTAAGGGTTTGTAGCTTTTTAGGGTTAAAGCGATACCCTCGTTAAGAGGTTTCTCTGCTTGTCGTAACGGCCCCTTAAGATACTTCGGTATCGTCCGTATCGTAGGCTCTTATCGTACTCTCGCTTCGGTTATAGCTATTCGTACCTAGAGACTACCTTTAATATACCCGAACCTATTAGATATAAAGAGATAGCCCTACCTTCGGCTCTAATAAAGGACGGAAACTAATACTACTACTACTACTTATAGCAATAGTATAGGCTACCGAGGGTAATATAACCTATAGTAATATAGGCAGCTATGTTTAGCAAGATAGGATAACGAGACTGTCGCTTAGTCTAATAACTAGAGCCCTACAATATAGGCATTATAGAAGTGTAATATAAACAATGTGCTATACGAGGTTGATGCTCTATCTATAATATAGAAGGAGGCCTCTTATATAGGCTCAAAACTAGCCTATAGGTATAGGGCCGGTTACTAGCTAATACTAGTAATCCTAATTTATAATTCCGGCGAAAACGTTAGATTCCTAATAACACCCCCGGGGTAGCATTAGATCGGCGCTCTAATTAGTTAGTTCGGATTCGGGCTCGGGTAGATCCGCTTCCGGCGGCGATGCCTACGATAGCATTATTACCGAGATTCGTACACTAGGTAATCGTTGTACTATTATACTCGCTATCGCTTCGAGCATTCGTCTCTTTAGTATAGAGCCTAGAAACTAGCCTTATCGTACGGAGCGGCGCATCTCTAGATATAACCTATTTAAGCTATATTAACTTATAGCGTAGATTGCCGGTCTTATAACCGCGCTATAGCGTTTCCCGAAGAGCGCTTAGAAGCAGTAAGGATATCCTCGTAGGACTTGTAGCTAGTGTTTCCGATATAACTAGTAAATACGACTCGGTTACCCTTCTAGTTAGCGATAGTTCCTTTCTAGGAGCTATCGTCGCAGTTGCGCTAGATACCCCGGGTTATACGAGACTATAGTCGACCTAGAATAATTAGCGTGTTCGGGTTAGCGGCAATCTAGAAGGTAAAGGAAAAGTATATGCCGAAAGCGTCTACTATAACATTATAGTAGGCACCTACTAGCGCAACCTCCCTATTTACTCCCTATATACTAAGGGAAATATCTCTGTTTATTAGTAGTCGGAGCTGTTTAGCCTAGCGCTTACTTATAATAAGTGACTCTAAACTATTATTAAGCATTGCTAGCAACTGCTAACTATAGCTTCCGATAGTAACTTAAATATAGATAGCGGGAACGACGGTAAAGGAACGGGTAACTACGGAAAGGTCTATATTATTAGGGATAGAGTAAAGTTCCTTAGGTCGAGGAGGTCCTACTCGACCGATTTGTTAGCTAGTAAATCGGACAGCCTTAATAGAAACTAAAACCGAAGCAGAGTTAGCATTATTATTATCCCCTCGGCCTATCTCCTTAATCCCCTCTTCGTTAGTATTATCGATAGTCTCCTAGCTCTCGTAGGTTACTAATTCGCCTTCTACTAACTCCTAGGCCCCTAAAAATTTAGGAAGGAACTATAGGGAAGAGACGTCGATATAGTCCTCTCGCCCTTATTTGCGTCGGAGGGCTATAAGGTCTTTTATAAAGGTTATATCGTTAGGAATCCGGCTCTAGAACAGGTTAGTAGGCAAACCGTATACTAGAAGCTCCCCTATAGATACGTTAGACTTAAGGTCTAGGAACTATAAAGCCTAGAAGAGAGCATTTGCCTTTATATCGTAAGAGTTAGTAGGCCTAGTACTATACTTCTTTATATACCTATTAAAGCGAAAGCTCTTTAGGTCGGCTAACTTTCGCTTATAGGCCGGCGGGTTAGCTAGGCCTAGGGTACTACTAAGGTCGGTAGCAGTATCCCCTATATCGATATCTAGAGTTTCTAGTACCTCCGGAGTAGCTATACTAGCTCGGGTTGCACGGTCTTTAGCTATCTAGAGTGTTTTAGTCTTAGCGACTAATTCTCGCTGTTTCTTAGTCTTAATAGCTGCCTGCTTCTTAAGTATCCTAGTAGGGGCTGCCGCACTAGGGCGGGTAGGGTTCTACGGGCTCTTACCCTTGCCCTAGGACTAGGTTTAGGACCTTATAGTAGCGTAGACATCTATACTGTTCTTAGTAACCGCGTAAACATTAGTAACTGCGTCTAGGTCCTAAGACACAAAGTTAACTTTAACAGGCTTAGTAATACTATTACTGCTCCGCTCCTTAACCTGTTTTGCCCTAACCTTCTAAGTTTCTCGTTTAGTAATAGCGGCGAGGGTACTATTCCTAGTATCCTTAAACTCGATCTTGCTACTATACTTCTTCTCTAGAAGACTCCTAAGTTAAGGCAGCTTCGGAGCTCTACGATCCTACTCGAAGTTAATCTTGTCGCCGGTATCGGTATAGTAGAACCGACTATTTACTTATATAACGAGCTTCCTCTTAAGAAGCTCCTTCTAGATAGGGTAGTCTAATTAAATATGTTTAAAACCGCCGTACATCTAGCACTTACTATCTAAGTTAGAATAGATCTTCCGTATAGCGTAGACGTTAACTAAAGGGGCCTTAGGGTAGTTAGGATCGGAGACCTAGTAGACTAGTAGCACATCCTTTAGTATACTAGCATTAAGGACCTCCCTAACTCGCTATAGTGCTTTTGTATTAAGGTTGAGCTAGGCTAGAGATTTAGCTAAGTCCGCAACGTCCTAAGAATGCTTAGTAATAGTAGGAGTTACGGTACTAGGACTACTTTGCGATTTAGGAAGAAACTTAGGCCCTCTAGTTCCCGAGGCATCGTTCCTTACCTAGGCTAGGTTATTCCGGTCCTCGCTATAAATAAACTTCTTTGCGTTAGCGGAGCTATTAATGTCGTCCTTAATAGCCTCTAGGACCTCTTTATACTTCCTAAAGGTCTCGGGATTAGCTTCGCTAAGCTTGTAGCGACGGAAGACGCGCTTAGCCGTAGACTACAGCAACCCTTTAAGGAGCAGCCTCGTTCTCTAAGAATTCTCGAGGTCCTATTAGTCGATGCCGTCCGCTAACTTAACAAACTCGCGGACGTACTCCTTTAGGTCGTTATCTTCGGTGCGCCTCTCTATATAGAGGTTCTTAAGCTACGTACGACTGCCTTTAATACGACGGCTATCGCGATCCCGATACTCCCTTATAAAGGCCTACTTAAAGACCTCCTAGTCGGTATTAGACTTGTCGTCCTTTTCTAGGTAGCTAACTAGGGTTCTAAGGGTTCGGTAAAGCTTAGTAATAGTAGTCCTTATAAGGGACCGGACCTTGTACTAGTCCGACTCCTCTTCGAGTCTATATTCGGCTAAGTTGTCCTTAAAGCGTTCTACGTGCGCCGTAGCGTTCTACCCTTCGAACAAAGGGTTCCTACTGCTTCCTAGCTCTAGCGGGCGACGCCTGTTCTAACGGAGAAGGTTAGTTTGCCCTTAAATTATCTTTATAACGACATTATAGAGAGCCTCGGGCGTAGAAGGCTCGATAGCCCCTAGTTCGATAGCGCTTATAACAACTAGTCGTCGCCTAATTTCTTCGTTAATAGGGTCCGGTAGGTTATTAGATTCCGAAGATTCTGCTAATTCGTAATACTCGCTTTTACTAGAGCTTATTCGATTGTTATAAAGTAGTTAAAATAAAATGCTATAAAAAAGTGTTTTTAGTATATGTTATAGGTTTAGTTTGTTTCGATATTGCTATACGAGAAAATAGTGTACTAGGCTGTTTTCTTCTAATATTACCCCTAGGGTAGCATTAGAGTTTAGCCTCCTAGGGGTCGCCTAGACACCCCTAGGAGCTTTAATTTAGTAAATTTAGACAAAAGCCGCTCGGAGGAAGGAACTGCAATCTCTATTCATACCTAGATCCTAGAAACTAGCCGCTTTACTAACTATCGTTATCTCCTTTAGCTAGATAGGGGGGCGGGGACCTTCTTTTTCTAGTAGAAGGCTAAGCACTATCCGAACGAGGTAGCGAATCCCGAAACAGTCTACCCGGTTAATAGGGGAACTGCCTAGGTATCCGACCTATAATCTAGAAATTGCTATCGTATAGATAGTCTTAGCAAACTAAGCAAGGCCGATAGGTAATTAATCTATCTTCTCCTTAGGCGGGCGGTAGCTCATCTCGAGTAAGCGGTACTAAATAGGTCTTCGACCCGGAGCCGAGTCCTTAGAAGCTAGCTATAGTTATAGACTAGGCCCTAAGCTATAATAGTCCTAAGGGTTTATAGCTTTTCGGGGTTAAAGCGATACCCTCGTTAAGAGGTTTCTCTGCTTGTCGTAACGGCCCCTTAAGATACTTCGGTATCGTCCGTATCGTAGGCTCTTATCGTGCCCTCGCTTCGGTTATAGCTATTCGTGCCTAGAGACTACCTTTAATATACCCGAACCTATTAGATATAAAGAGATAGCCCTACCTTCGGCTCTAATAAAGGACGGAAACTAATACTACTACTACTACTTATAGCAATAGTATAGGCTACCGAGGGTAACATAACCTATAGTAATATAGGCAGCTATGTTTAGCAAGATAGGATAACGAGACTGTCGCTTAGGCTAATAACTAGAGCCCTGCAATATAGGCATTATAGAAGTGTAACATAAACAATATACTATACGAGGTTAATAATCTATCTACTCTATAGAAGGAGGCCTCTTATATAGGCTTAAAACTAGCCTATAGGTATAGGGCCGGTTACTAGCTAATACTATACTAGAGCATCGCGTCTACTAGCTTATATAACTAGTCGCCCTATCCTATCGGTTTACGGTAGTCTTGTCGCTTATCTATATATATATTATCCTATAGTTTTCTAAAGTTAGGTTTACCGTCGACGTAGACCTATTCGCCTACGACGCGCTCTGTCTGCTACTAGGCATATATTAGATCCCGTACGCTACCCTAGACTATATATCTATATATTAGAGCACCGTCGCCTATAGATCCTTCGAAGACAATCTAGACGTAAAGGCGATTATCTATTACTCTTATAGCCGCGCTCGCCTAGCTATATTTTACGTTACTACTATAACCGACATCTCCGCTATCGCCTAGAAACGCTTATAGAACTAGCCGTCGGTGCCTAGGACTTAGCGTCTAGTATACTATCTATATCGCATCGATCCTACCTACTATTATCTCGAGCTAGACTTGCCTTACCTACTCTCTACTCGTCTGTCTACGGCTCTTATACTAGAGCGTATCTTTAGCGATAACGAGATTAAGCGTATTCGCGGTCGTATCTTTAAACCGCAATCTACCGAGATATAGTCTATCTAGGCCTAAATGAAGCACTAATTAATATCCTAGAGGGCTCTACTCGCGCGTCCTAGGCTTTAATATAGTCTCCGTAAGATCGACGTACGAGTTCCTTATTAGCGTACCTCTGTTCCTCTTAGTAGACAGACGATACGCTTAGACATTATTAGTCCTATAGCATACTATATCGTATGTTATACGAATAACTATATTTAACTATATTGTCTACGAATTCCTACGTGCCCTATTCCCTACCTTCGTTCGACTAACCTGCCTTAATACTCGTCTTACGCTACGCAATACGCTAGCCTACGGCACTTAGCTACCGACAGTATTGCCTACTAGGAAATTATCGCGTCCTCGTAACGCCTCGCCCTCTATTACCCGCTATTTTTTACTAATACTAACCGCAATCCTATATAGCAAAATAGACGCGCCTATATTCTGTATCTATTAGCCTAGTACACCTTATACTACTTTACTTTACCTTACCTCCTACCCTACTTGTATTAAGTTTAATCGTATACTGCCCCGTTTTCGGTAGACTTTACTTCTCGGCTTTAACTAAGGCGGCGAACGAAATACAATCCTAGCCTATTTATACAAATTAGCTGCGTCGCTCGGGATAACTCTTTTACGTAGCCTTTAGTTAGGTCGACCGCGTTGCTATTTAACGCGTGCGCGCCTACGGCCCGTACGTTAGTCCGAGCGCCTACGCGCTATCTATTTATATTTCTCTTCCTCCGTATCTTCCCTACTTTTCTATCTACTACTACTACTACTACTTTAACTACTACTACTACTACTTCTACCGCCCGTTATTATTTTCTAGCCGGCAAAGTAGTTTATAATCGAATTAGTACTACCTAGGCGACACCTAAGGACGTTTCTAAGTTAAATATAGCGGACGACTCCGAAGTGCTAGCTCTAGGCCCTCTACGTCTGTCTAGGCGTCTACCCTCTCCCGTTATTAGTCCTCTTATGCCTAGCGACGTATATAAATTCGCGCGCGACGAAAAGGCCTTTCTCGGCAAGGCTAGGTCGACCCGAGTAGATAATACTTATAACTACTAGCGAACTATACGCGTAATAGACGACCTAACGAATGTTCTTTATAAGTAGTATAAGACGTACGACGTATATAAGATTAACGATTAGGATCCGGTACTATAGCGAGCCTTCCTATAAGATATTAGTAACGGTATCGATATAACTTTTTCGACTTCGGATACTATTAATCCCGCTAATATAAAATATCTCCCGAGTAAGCGTAAGAGTACTGTCTAGGCTAATACTAACTAGCTATAGCTTGCGCCCTAGCCCGATGCCCCGTTCCCTATTACCGACGCCTAGCGTACGTTATACGCTAGCATACTCGACACCCTATAGTACTATCGCTCTAGGTATACGGCTACGCCTCTATTATTTAACGAAGCCTATATAGCAATAAACATCGACGTTACCGTACGCCTAGACGGCGAGATCGATAAAGTTAGCAAATACCTATACTATATTACGTTTCGTAGACTCTATCTTACGATATAGCAACTATAGGCTATTATATAGATCGTCGAAATATAGAAATTACCTATATAGGGCGCTATTCTCGCCGACGATGCCGGTACTAGCAAGACTATCTCTATCCTCTACGCCGCCGTAGCTTAGTCCGAGTACATCGAAGAATAGCGTATTGTATATTAAGGTAAGAAATATTAATCCTAACGTATAGATCATTTTACCGGCTAGTAAATATACGTCTAGATATCTATTTGCTAGCTAGCAAAACGGTCTGTATATATACTTATCTCCTACTAACTATCGTCGTAGCTATACTCGACTACGCCTATATAGAGCGAGGTATCGTACTAGACTCTATCTTCGGCTATTGCGTCCTATTCTATAATATACCGACTATTCCCGACGACGACCCGCGCGATCTACTTATAATAGTAGTCGATACTTTCCTCGACTAGCGATTCGGTGTTAGTAGCTACTAGACGCTCTAGCGTAGGATACTCGATTGCCTAGAGTACGAAGCCGACGGTGTTTGCCTAGGCCCTCTTAAAGAGGACCTTAACGCGTAGAAGTCGACTATCGCTAAATTACGTACCGAGCTAGACAAGACTTATACGACGCCTTACCGCTACGCTCCTATCTACTAAATCGGGACCGCCGCGACGATTAATACCTAGCGCGATGCCTATAACCGGTACTTTAGTCCCAATCCTAACTATACTTGCTATATCTACGTCGCTACTCTCGTCGCGCTTAACGGCGAGTCTCGCTATCCTATCTATATTATCCGGCGTTACCTAAATATACCCGACGGCCTAGGACTTGTCGAATATATCGTATCCCTTTCGGACCGCGATCTATAGACTACTCGTACGCTTATTATCTCTACTCGTAAGGCCTTTGTTTAGGAGACACTTATACCTAGCCTAGCGTACCGTAAGCGATATAACCGCCTAGCTTAGTTTTAGGATCGGCTATAGCTATATTAGTAGAAGGACGAATTGTAACTACGGAATCTCGAGGTAGTCGATTATCGAATAGAGCGTAGAGACCGTACTAATAACACTATTAGAGAACTCTAGATTGCCCGTAATACTAAATTGTACGATAAGTATCGATCCGATAATACGTTTCGTCTCGCTAACTTACGCGCCGTATATCTGTCTATCGTTATATATAACGAGGTATACTACTTCTAGGCGTAGTTCTCCCTCTAAACGGACGCTATATAGAATCTCTTTAACAACGCGCATACGGTAGCCGTATTTGCTATAGCGACTCTATTAGCTACTAATCTTAACGACTTCGCTATACTTACTCGGTTTCTATTCCGTCGCATCCTTAAACTATAGGACGCCTAAGATCGGACCGACCTTATCTTTAGATTTTCGGACGTTACTAATGCCGTTATATACTATAGCTGTTTCTAACGCGACTACGGCCTCCGATAGAGCGCTATTCCCGAAGACCTACGAATCTATCGTATAGCTCTACTATCTCGCCGCGTCTATACTAGCGCTATATACTTTCGCGATATCGTCCTCTAAATACTTAACCCTAAAGCCCTACGTAGGCCTCTCGACGACGACGACTAGATATATCTAACGATATTCGCCTTTAGCCTCTACGTCCTCCGACGCTCTAAGGGAAACTAACTTAAGATCCGCGACTATACTATAATCTTAGAGGACGATATTCCCCCGTAGTAAGTCGTTAACGTCGAGGTATAATATACTCCTATTTCCTAGGTAGAATACTACGCCGCTTGCTATCGCTTCGCTAAGTGTATCGATAAGCTAGACCGCGGTATTAAGCGCCCCTCTACTACGCTAACTTACGAGGTACTATTTCGCTAGCTTAGTCTCCGTACCGCCTATCCTCTCCTCGCTGCTATCGCCGACCGAAGGCTAACCTCCTCTACGCTAACTCTTTAATCCCTATAAGTCTATTACGCCGTAGACTATTTTGCCGGCTAGCGAAAACTAGTAGACGTATACGACTATTTCGCTAGCCGGTAAAATAGTCTATAGTCTAACTGTCCGCCGCTACTTTCTCGCTAATATAACTCTAGCGCCTTATATTAGACAATAATATAGGACTTCTTCTAGTTCTATATAAAGGGCTCTACGCCCCTTCCTGCCCTAAGCCGTCGCATAGATCGACTCGTCTATCTAGTCCGCCTATCTCCGAAGTACCTAGCGATACTATAGCTCGTCTACGTATATATTATCTAGCTTTCGTCTAAGGTAGTGTTCTAGGTCGAAGAGCTACTTAATTACTAACTCCTCGACCTCGTATTAGAGTTATATTAGATCCGATACTCTACTATCTATACCGGTATAACGTACGCCGAGCGCGCTACCGCCGAGGATGCCTTTAATAATAATCCCCGAACCTAGGCTATTATCCTGTCCTCGCGCACTAATACGGAGTCTATTAATCTGCATTACGGTATATATATATAGTATATCGTAGATGTCGTCGACTTTAGTAAGAAGAACTCGATCGTTAATTATTATACTCGCGTAGGATAGACTTACGCCGTTACGGTGTTCGAATTAAGCCTCGTCGATACTATCGACTCGCGCTACTAGTAGACCTTCTATCTCGACATTTAGGAGCGGCTTACTATAGTAGTCTTACCGCCCGACCGGCTTATAGATAAAGAGATCTACTATATCTAGTTAGACGAGATTATATAAGCCTATAGTACTACCGGTACGCCCTCTATAACCCGATTCCGTAAACACGCTAATACTAATATTAGATAGCGTATAGCCGACGCCTATATACGCAAGTCCTACGGTATTTGCTACTAGATATTAGATACTACGTAGGGCTGTATCTCCGACCTAACCTATAAGAATCTCGTCCTAGTTAAAGCTATCTTTCGCCTATTACTCGGTAGTATAATAGCGGGAGAAGTCGCTACTATCGTCGACCGCTAGTAGCCCGCGCTAGATAACTTCCTTTAGGCCGATAAGCGTAACCTAGACCGTACGGGAGGATGCGACTACGAGTATCTAAAGTACGCTATAGTATAATATCTATACCGCGACGACGTTACTAAGGATACCCGTCCGATTCGACTTATATAGTACCTTTACTATTTCGCTACCGAGGCCCTCGCTGTAGGTTAACACGACTCTGCTGTTATTCCTAATTAGTATAGTAAGTCGCACTATATGTTATTATCTATTTCGCCGTCTAGTATAGTAGTTACTACCTCCGTTGCCGGTCGAATTACTAACACCCTTTATAGTATATCTTAAGTACGTTTAGCGGCGTACTCCTAACTACGACGCCGATTTTGCCCGGGCCGTATAAAACATCGGCTACTACGCTCCTACTCTTACGCCTCTCGTCCGAAGATTTTAGAGTTTTACCGGTCCCTTCGATAATTATAATAATAATAGTAACTATAGAGTTACTACTCCCTCCCTTAGAACGCCGTCTAACTACGAACCTAACCGTATAGGCATATAGCTATACTTACTAGGTAGTTAGGCCGGCTCTCCTATTCGCCCTAACTCTAGCGACTCCGTCGGAGATACTAGCGCTATAGACGAGCTAACCCTACGCGCTCGTTACTTAACTAAGCGATCTCTTACTCTACTAGTCGCTCCGTATCCTCGCCTAGCCGACGATATATTAGCTTATACTAAGCGCGTTAAGCTAGCGGCCGGCGCCTCGTCTATAGTACTAGTCGAGAGTAGCGACGCCGAGGATGCCGAGTAAGGCGTAGGTATATACGCATAGGCCCTATATATAGAGAGTAGATAGCAATATAGATCTCCTCGAGTAGGGCTCTACGGGACGACTAGTAAGCACGCGTATCCTAGGCGTTAGGTCCTATAGGTTACCGACTAGGCGCGTATATAGATAGTCTAGTCTATATACTAAATACTAGCCGATTAAGTAGAGCAATTTCCTATCGTATCTTAGGCCTTTTCTATAGTTTTTCCTCCTACCTATATATAGTCTACCTAGTCGGCACTTGTAATATATGCTATTAATACAACCGAATTATAGTAGCCGTTACGCGCAGATCTAGAGTCTATATAACCGATTTCGAACTGCTATTATCCGCGAGGCCCTACCGCTATTGTCTAACCCGCCTATACCTTCGTTGCACTTTACGTACGCGCAATATAATCGCTAAGTATCTATAGCAACGATAGAGAGTCTTTTACTACCGCTCGGGCATTTTATCTACCTATCTTTCCGCCTCTACCGATATTGTATATTTCCCGCTACCTAGTTATTACATCTTGCCTATAAGATACGCTGTCTATAGGATTATACGGGCGGGTATAATAGAAGACACGTCTATAGATATACGTCTAAGCTAGGTCTTATATTCCGCTATTATCTCCCCTAGGTTTAGTATACTATCGGTCTATCTCTACTATAATACCCCCTCTTATTAGTCGCTAACTATTTTGCTAGCCGGGGAAAAAATAGTTAAAAGAGTTTATATAGCGGCGTCTCTAATAAGCACTCTATCGGTTACTAACCTGTCTTAACCGGATATACTCTCACGGCGACGGTTAACTACTTTTCCGGCTAGTAAAGTCGTTAGTATTGCCTTAGTTATATTTCGTCTTGCCGCGCCTACTCTAGTTAGACTTTACTTTACTTCCTTCTACGCCTCGTACCTACTATATACGTAAAGTCTACGTATGTGTTGCGTTACTATTATATACCGCTTCGTCGTCGTTCGGCTACCTTCTACGGCCCTACTTCGCGCGCAACCTCGCCTATATCGTAGATAGAGATATACGACTTCGATATACTATATAAAATTATATAGGCGACGTAAGCGGTCCGTCTAGTATAGGATCTCGGTAAGGTAACGGCGTCGCTTCGGCTTTACTTTATTCCTTCCTCTTAGATTAGGTTCTAAACCCTATACTAGCGCGTTTTAGCGGACTTTACCTATTAGCCTTAACTAACGTACCGAACGAAAGGCGGTCCTAACTTTACTATATAAATTAGCTATGTCGCTCGGGACGTCTCTTTTATACGCGTATTAGTAAAGTAAACCGCCCTATATATTTGCGCTATCTACGCGGCCTGCCGTATAAACAGTTAGAGGTCCGAGCGCTAATACTAGTATACACCTTTCTACTATCGCCCTAACTTCTTCTACTTTATAATCTACTCCTACTACTACCGCCTTCTCCGTCTACTTGCCTCTATCTCGTTTCTCTATCCGGTAAACTAGTCTATACTCCTGTTTTCTCCGCCCGGTAAACCGATCTATACCTACGAGCTACTCTTCTAGCTAGTCCGAACGGTAAACAATAGCTAGTACGCTATATATCGACGGCGATTATAAATCCGAACGAGAAGTTCGTACCGACTAGCCTAGCGACGCCGAAGAAGCGTAAGAAGATAGTTACTACTAACGCGAACGCTACCGAGTCGTCGCCGACTCTCCCTATAAGAACTAAGGGCAAGAGCACTAAGGCTACTTAGAATACACTAGCTACTCCTCCTACGCCGGGCATACCCGCCTAGCCTAAGCCTAAGCCTAAGGCTCCTAAGGCACCTAAGGCAGCAACCGCACCGCTATAGTTTAGCCTAACTACGGATAAGAAGCAGGCACTATACGAGGCTATACGCAAAGCTAGAAGAGAGGCGCTTAGAATGTTCCTAGTAAACGGTACGCGAGTTCCCGTCTAGGCCGATTGCGGTATATACCTTCTTAGCTTCCTAGGGTCCGGTCTAGAGAAGAATAGATATATTCTCTTATTTCTGAACTTCTCTTATTAGGATCTATATAAAGGGTTCCTTTAGGCTATATCGCAGTCGGCAGGTCGGTAGTATTAGAATAACGGTAGATATTAGGTAAGTTCTATTCTACGCTATATGCCTAGACTAATATGCTAACTATTTTGCTAGCTAGCAAACCCGCTATACTAAAGTTAGACTTTGCCGGCCGGCGAAATAGTTAGCGGTTTAGTCCTCGTAGTTATATATCCCTTCTAGTTAACGCTAATATTATTATATAGAACCTGTTTAGTTTGCGCGATAGTAACGACGACCTACCTAAGGAGGACTAGCTACTAGGCAACTCGAATAATTTAGTCCCGACGAAGACTATTCTCGAGTATATCTTCGCTATACCCGATAATACTTTTACTATCGACGATCTTATAGTAGAGGACATACCTAACGATATCCGCTTCCTATATTCGAAGCCGAGACTGCGCCTCGCCGTCTATTTCTTACGTATAGCCTACCTAGTACGAACAGTCGCCGAGATATACGAAGACTACGCGTACGTACTCGAAGTGCCTCCGGAGATTCCCCCCGAATACCGAAAGGTAGCTAAGAGCATTTAAGGCTAGGAGGTTAACGGAAATGTCCTCTTTCGCCTTATATTACTAGTCTAATACTAGTATACTAAGGTTCGTAAGAATAAGGAAGTAGGGGGTATAGCGCACGCATTTAAGAAGGATTTCTATAGTAGGGCTAACGCGGAGCCTATCGTATACGGAGTCCTCGGCACTACGATGTTTAATACTATAGAGTAGGCCCGAGACTAAAAACTAGCCGACAACGAAGCTCGCTAGGCTCTAGCCGACGTCGAAAGCGAATTCTTTGCTAATATAAAACGCACTATTCTCCGTTCGGCCTAAGAGTATAATAATACTGTCTAATACCTCTCGGGTATACGCTATAACCTATTCGCGGGCAAGACTACTAACCTTAATACCCTCGATCTAGATATATAGGATTAGACTATATACGACGAATATATTAAATGCCTCGCCGAGCGCCGTAATCTAATCTTCTTTAACGACTATACTGCTATCGATCCGGCTAATAAGCGGTTTCTCTATAAAGGTTACCGCTAATATACGGAGAAGGTCTACCGTACTATAGGTATCCCTCTGCCCTAAGACACAAACGATAATCTACTATTAGCTATATAGGACCGTATTAACCGAGAGGCCGAGCACTATACCGCCGACTCCCTAGACTACCGCGAACTTCTATAGTCCCCTACGGATGCGAATACTATATTTAGCAATATATTACGTTATATAAATAGCGTATTAGCCGTCCCTCCTATATTTGTAGACGCGTACGCCGCGACGGGCATTATAGTTACCGCGCTCCTAGACGGCGAGATTAACCCTATTAGTAAGTATAGATTCCGTATTACATTTCGCGATCTCGCCTTAAAGCTATAGTAGCCTTAGGCAATCGCGTAGATTCTCTAAATATAGAAGTCGCCTATATAAGGCGCTATCCTCGCCGATAACGTAGGTACTAGCAAGACTATTACGGTCCTCTACGCCGTCGTCTATTAGTCCGAATATATCGAAGAATAGCGTCGCAACTACCGAGGTACGTTTTCTCTTTCTACGTATAGACCGTTTTACCGGCCGGTAATCTAGTCGTCGCTTATATGCCTTTTTCTTTTTGTCTAGACGGTAAAATAGTCTGCCTACTACTTATTTCTCCTCTGCTAACGTTTATTATAGCCGCACTCTACCGCGCGTATATCGAGAGTAATATCGCGCCTCGCCCTATTACTAATATATAAATTCCTATATCTATAGTTAACGCTACCGACTAGGCCTCGATAGACGTCGATACTCGCCTGCCTACGCCGGATAAGTAGGAGCTTATCGATGCCTACGTCTAGGCCTATCTAGGATTGCCTATAGAGTCTAAGCCGGGCTAGTATATCGGCATCGATATCTAAATAGTAAAGGCCGGTAGCGAGTAGCGTACTCTACTAAAGTATACCGACGCCGACGTATATAACCTCGCATTCTTAGTAGTCTAGGCCTTCTTTAACGAGCACAATCCGGCCCTACCGGATTATATACCTATATACGAGATTAGCCCTAATACGGCCGTTAATGCCTAGCGTAATAATTGCGCCCGATACTTTAGGCCTAGAGAGGGCTACGCGCGCTATATTAACGTCGCTATATATATTAACGTTAAGCCCGATCCTAAGAATCCTACCTACTACGTTAAAGGTACTACCGCTAAGCTAGAAGGTCTTATTACTTTCGTTAATAGGTTGCTAGTCGAAAGCCTATAGACTACTTACACTATCCTTATTACTACTAAGGATTCGTAGGTCTAGAAGACTATATAACTAGGCGTTATATATAAGACGCGATACGGCTAGAAACTCGAGCAACTCCGCGATATTAAGGAACCCGAAGAGTCTCTCGACGACTTTGCTGCACTCGATAATACCGCTAAGCGTATATACGACGCTACTAAGGAATAGGAGAAGGACGAGGCGTTCCTACTAGAGTATATGTCTAATAATATGTCTCTTCTATAGGGTACGCGCGCCGCCCGGCTATCTATCGTTATCGGCGATAAAGGCTATTACTTTAAGAATAAGTTTTCTCTATAGAGTAACTCCGTATAGATACTACTCGACAACGAGTGTACGGTCTTAGTGTTCGCGATAGCTACGCTATTCCGTAATAATGCAGCCGACTTTGCTAGCCTTATACGCTATCTCTTTCGGCGTATTCGTAAGAAGTAGCTAGATACTCGTCGCGAAGAACTTATCGGTAGCCTCGGTAGCTTAGACGTCTACGAGCGGCTATACGAGGAGTTCTATAAGAAGTATAGTATAGACTAGACTCGCGTACCTGCTAACTAAGTGTCCTAACCTGCCCCGAATAGTAATAGTAAGAAGCAGTATAGTATTAGCGAGCGGGAACGCTGCCTCTAGGCAATCGATCCCGTCGCCTAGCGGACTCTCTTATACCCGAGCGACAAGGAGGATATAGATAGGCGCTACTCCGCCCTCGTTCCCCTACCGATAAGTATCTATATACTTCGCCGCGTTAAAGGCACCTAACTACTTGTCTAGGGCGAGACCGTAATACTCGGCTCCGAAATCCTACTATAGCAGATTATCTACGTAGAGACCTCGCCTACTTTAACGTTAGAGGCTATATATCGCGCCGTAGTCGCTAGATTCGCTATAATCGTAGGTAACGACCGCCTTAACTGCGTCTATAATAACCCGACTACTCCTAGCTAGAAGCGCTCCTACCCTACCGCATTTCGCTAATTATTAGTACTTAGCGCCTTCTCGGGCATATTTAGCTAGCTCCTCGAGTATAATATCGACTCTTCTACGCTATATATTAACTTACTATAAGTCTACCGTCTCTAACCGTTTCGCCGGCCGGTAAAACTATTATACGACGTCGACGGTTTTACCGGCTAGCGAAATAGTCGGCGATTACTCTACTTTAACTATACTCTTACTAACTACCGTTTAGGTCTTAGAACTCTATGTCTACCTAGGACTTCTTCTAGACCTATACTAAGGGAAATGTTAATAACCCTAGCATTAGGGCGCGCCTAGATCGCCTTAAGTACCTAATTTAAGAGTTACCTAAGCTATACGCTTCGCTATAGCTCCTCTACCGATACGTTATCCTCGCCGACGAGAAGATAATCTTTTAGGTTAAAGAGCCGCTAAATTATAAGGCTGTCGAGCTCCTTCTCGACCTATATATAATCGATTATGTCTCTATTTACGCCGGGATAACCTAAGCCGAGCGTAGCTCTACCGAGGATAACTATAACTATAATCCTAAGGTTAAGGTTATTATCCTCTCGTCTCGTACTAGATCCGAGGCGGCTAATCTATAGTATAGCGGATACGTCTAACTCGTCTTAGACATCGTCGGCTTTATCTAGAAGGCTTAGTAGACAGGTCGCTCCTCTCGCGTTAGATAGACTTATCCGGTTATCGTATACGACCTTAGCTTAGACGATATAATCGACTATATACTATAGTACGATTACTATACTCGATTCTTTAACTAGCTTATAGTAACCGTTACCCCCGACCTAGACGTAGTTTAAGAGGAAGCATATCGTCTATTAACTGCTATAATCGTAGCCGACCCTACTACCTAGTAAGACGAAGATACGTTTACTATAAAGGCGGCTTATCGCGTAAAGTAGGGCATAGCGGACATCTATATACGAACTATATATAGTATTCGATCTAGTCGCCGCGACCTTATATAGAAGGAGTATCGCACGCTAGTAATAAAATACGTTCTCCCTATCGAGGCAATCTAGCGCCTATCTTACGGCAGACTTAAGGCTAAGTAGACGGCTTATACCCTCGATACTATAATAGCCGTCCCGACTCCCGCTCCCGACTATCCTACGCGAGATCTAGATAATCGCGACGACCCCGATATTAAAGCTAAGCCCGAGATTGCGCCTTTTAACTTTCGCGCCTAGTTATATATATACCGTATAGATTAGGTCGAGTTTATCTCCCTCGAGATAATATATCGATACCTTTACGATATGTCTCGCTAGGCTATCGATACTAGCGACTATAATCTAGATATTATCCTATATTAGTATAGTAAGTATCGTCGTCGTATCGCCGACTACTTTACTACCTAGCAAAATAGTTAGCGTTTCGGTATTTATATAATTGCTAATTCCCCTTATAGCATACCTCGAAGACGTTATAGCGCGAAACTACTAGCGCTACTCTACGCTATTTAGGCAGGTAGTAGCTAAGCTTAAGATCCTATTAAACGGCCGGACTAAATTCGAATATCTTATATTCCTAGCCCCCGTCGAGCCTAAGCTAGCCGATCGTAACGATCCTAATTCTATCCCGGTTATTAGCCCTAATAATTAGTTCGGCGACCTTATATACGACCCCGAGTAAGACGATACTATCCTACTCGGAGAAATCTAATAACTAGTAACGATAATCGACGATAGCGAATCTAACTATAGCTTCGACGATAGCTAATCCGATTACGCTAACGACCCGACTAGTCCGGCTAATACGGATATTAATCGACCTAATAGTAAGGCTAATACTTCCTATCTATCGGACGGTAAGGTGCCCGCTTAGCCCCTATCTAAGGCTCGATCTAAGGGTAAGGAGAGACTCTATATTAAAGGCCTAAAGTTTCCGCTATCTGCTACTATCGTTACTAAGGATAGCGACGATAGTAACGATAACGGTAATAACGACGACGCTATTACACGCTATATCGATAGAGCTCGATAGAAGTAAGCTTAATAGAAGCGACTATTGTCCGCTTCTACTAGCACCGAGGACGTCGACAACGACGACGAGTTAGCTATAGACCGGCGCTCGAGTTCTAGACTGTCTTCCGCCCCCGACTATCCGCAAGATCTAGACTTGCCTCTAGGTAGTATTACTAGCCCTTAGACGGACATCTAGTCTCTAACTCGGCCTCGTAAGCGTAAGTTTAGCCTTAGCCGCAATTTATCGGGCGAGCGTTATAGCGCGAAGCGTACCCGATATATACTAAAGCGCCTACAATCGCACGCCTAGCTATCGGCTTCCTCTACTACCGCTAGCTAGCTATTAACAGAGGATAAGCGCGCTGCTCTATACCTAAAGATTAACGACGCCCTCGGTATACTCCGCTCGTATAAACTTAGTAACGCCGGTACGGCTATCGGTCTTGTATTCGAAGCTAAGACTAGGAAGTCGACTAAAATCGTATAGCTAAATACCTATCTCCTCGGCGGTCTAGTTGCTAGGCTATAGGATCGATAGGCTCCGCTTTATAAGATACCGGATATAGAGGGTAAGATCGACGCCGTATTAGTATTAATCTAGGCGTACTTAGATGCGGTCTCCGCGACTATAGGTAAGGCCGATAGGTAACAGTATTATAGTTAACGATTAGTATAGATACTCTTAAGCGGCATCGAGGATAGATATAGATTAACGAGGTTAGTCGATAGAGGGGATAGATGTACTACTATATACCTATTTCGAGTATCGGAAGGATACGTATAAAATACGTACTAATTAATCTAGTGCTAATTATTATCCTATGTATCAAATCGCCTAGTAGGAGATAGTGCTTTAGGGTTCCTAGTCGGCGAAATGGTCTATAGGCAATATAATAACGTTAAGTAGGTCTTCGCCGTCGATATATCCTTATATAATTAAACGTTAGGTATAGTAGGTAGCATTAAATACGCACTGCTAACGATATACATCGTAGGACGTTAATAACTATTTTCCCGGCTAGCAAAATAGTATACTCGTAGCTTAATAATTTCTATAAACAGTACTAAAAGCGCCCTACTTACGATATAAAAGCCTCGATAGTTGATTTCCCGGCTAGTAGGATAGTCTACTCGTAGCTAGATAATTTGTATAAATAGTACTAACTGCGCCCTACCGCCGATCCGAGCCTTAATAGCTAACTTCCTAGCTAGCGAAATAGTCTGCTCGTAGCTTAATAATTTCTACGGATAGTACCGAAACGCCCTACTTACGATATAAGAGCATCGATAATTGACTTCCCGGCTAGTAGAACAGTCTACTCGTAGCTTAATAGATTCTATAAGCAGCACTACAAGTGCCCTAGGGTTTCCCGGTCGGCGCGATAATATACGGGTAGCGTAAGGACACTAGCCGGGGCTTAGTCGTCGGTACGTCCTTAGGGATAAAATAATAGTTGTTTTAACTAGCGTTAAAGATGCCCTACTAGCGACATATATCGTAATAACGTTGAATACTATTTTCCCGACTAGTAAAATAGTCTGCTTATAGCTTAATAGTTTCTAGACAACCCTAATAGCGCCCTATTTGCGCTAGACTAGCCCTAGTAATTAATTTTGCAGCTCTTACTCTACCTATTTATGTTTTCGTATATATCTTGCTATCGCTATATTATACGCGATTAATAGCTACGTCTCGTCTCGTATATATAGACTAGCTAGGTTATAGACAATTTATAAATTTTACTTTATATAGGGTATCGTAATATAAAATTGTATATAGTATATAGCGTCTTAGTAGATACTAACCGACTAAACTATAAAGCTATCCTAATATAGAGTACTAATAGATTGTAGTATTGAAGTTAGAGGGTTGTCGACGAGATTCGAGTAATATATCGTAGGCGATAGCGGTTTATATAAAAGCTAGAAAAAAACATAGTTACTAATTAATAGCACTAGATCCGAATACGTACGGGCGCGAGAGCGATCACTCGAGATATATATATTAAAACAAAAGGAGTTAATATCGCGCTCGATATCTTAGCTATATAGCGACATTCTTTATACTTACTATAACTACGATACTGCTATTACTCTTACCGGAGCTCCTCGATATAGTTTTTTAGTAGGTAGTAAGCGAAACACTATCCGAGCGACGAGTAATACGTTACGACGCGAATAACTCCTATAATCGACGCCCGCTATTTTCTACGTATCGATACTAGCGCCGATCGTACTTAGGCGTCTATAGGGCGTTATATACCGCTACTCTACACGCGTAGCCGAGGGATCTTATCGTCCTTACGGTATAGTATAAAGATCCGATCTTTATACCGGTCGTCTTCGTATCTATAATTATAGACGATACCTACGTAATCGAATAATAGCAATTCGCTCGACTAGACTCTATCCTAGCGGATATATATATACGGGTAGATAGAGAAAATAAAAGAGATAATAGCAGTAGTAACGTATACTATATAGAGTCTAATACTATCCGAGTCCTATTGCCGCTAGCTAGCTATACGGTATATATAAGGCGCCTAGCCGCGCTATAGGTAGTAAAGGGGCCGTTCGATAATAGCTAGGAAGAGCTAGCGATATAGGGTTATATTCTAGACTGCGTTGTATTGCCGACGTATAACGTGCAAGTTAGATACCGTACTAAAGTTAAGGCCGAATAGCAACGGATAATCGACGAGACATTGTACGAACTACGTTATTACGTTAACCGTTTTCGCCTATTCGGGGCGCTCCGCGACTTAGATAATTCGGTACTAAGGCCGATCCGCGTAGGTAGTACGTTAGTAGATAACCCGGTTAAGTAGTTAGTACGAAGCCTCGCCCTCCTTTGTAATTAGGCTAAAACTATCGACTCTTTATAGCTAAAGGACGGCGGAGTAGCGTTAAATATACTTAGCTAGGACGATAGTAACTAGCCGTACTAGACGTTCGGCTTCGATTAGGAGCCCGCGAGGTAGCATTTAGCGTTAGCTAAGGTCGCTATAGTATTCGGTAGGTTACTAGAGTACTAGGATAAAGATAACCTAGTAGACTAATACCGACTATAGTAAAGGCAGATTACGTTTATAGCGTTATTTAACGCTATAGCTCTAGTAATGCGCCCGCCTTACCTATCTGTAACCTACTAGCCGACGGCCTAGACTAGACGGGCTAAGTGCCGTACTTCGGTCTGCCTATATTATACGAGACAGTAGTTCTCTAAACTATTTAAGGACGTTGTCTAGCAACCGTAGTAGGGGTTAGATACATCGACGTAGAAGGGTATATTACGAGTATTCCTTATTGCACATCGCTAGAGAAGCTAGTATACGAGTCGATATACAGTCGAGGAGCTACTCGATGCCCTAATAGTACTAGACGCCGATACCGAACCTTCCTACGACTAGAATATAATCGCTAGTATAGTAGCGGATATAGAAGCGTATACTCTCTCCGATACGGAGTTTAGTAGATATAATCTAGCGGATAAGATGCTAGTACGGCTCTCGGTATATACATTACCCGTTATTCTAGTATCGACTAAAGGACGAGATAATAAGGGAAGGTAGGCGGTATTGCGGCACCTATTGTTAGGTTCTAATTATACGCGCTTTAACCTACGTGCTAGCGACTTTAATATACGAAGCGAAGCGGTCTAGTATAGGTTACGGTACTTATAGTACAACAGAGTATATATATATATATATTAGTAGTCGGACGTATAAAGGTTAGTTACTATAGATACGCAATAATGTTTATATAATCCTATATAAAGTGGTTTGTATACCGTTGCAGCCTAGATATTTTGCTATTAGTTAAAGAGGTTAGTATACGATATAATAGCTTATAGATTTTGTTATCTAGTAGAGAGGTCGGCATATAAGATAGCTGCCTATAAATTTTGCCGTCTAGCAAACCGGTTGGCATATAAGATAGTAGCGCGTAGATTTTGCTATCTAGTAAAGAGGTCGGCATATAAGATAGCTGCCTATGGATTTTGCCGTCTAGTAAACCGGTCGGTATATAAGATAGTAGCGCGTAGATTTTGCCGTCTAGCAAACGGGTCGGTATATAAAATAGTAGCGTATAGGTTTTGCTATCTAGCAAAGAGGTCGGTATGCAAGATAGCAGCGTATAGGTTTTGCTATCCGACAAAGAGGTTATTATATAAGATAGCAGCGCATAGATTTTGCTATCTAGCAAAGAGGTCGGTATGTAAGATAGTAGCATATAGGTTTTACTATCCGACAAAGAGGTTATTATACAAGATAGCAGCGCATAGATTTTGCCGTCTAGCAAACGGGTTAGTATATAAAATAGCAGTACATTCAATTTGCCGTCTAGTAAACGGGTTAGCGTATAATATAATACTACTTTTAATTCGCTATCTAGCAAACGGGTCGATATATAAGATAGTAGCGTATAGATTTTGCTATCTAGCAAATAGGTCGATATACGATACGCTATCTCGGATATTTTGCCGTCTAGTAGATAGGCTAGTATATAAGATAATAACCTATAGATTTGCTATATAGCAAAATAGTCGTCGTATAAGATAATAGCCTATAGGTTTCGCTATATAGCGAATAGGTTAGTATATACGATAGTCGCCTAAGGGTTTAACCGTCTAGTAAATAGGTAAGTATATATAATAGGGACCTATAAGGCGAGTTAGGATTATCGGAAGTAGAGAAGTATTAGAAAGAACTATAAGGGCAAAAGTAATAAGGGAGTAAAACATAGCAAACTATTATAGAGTAAACTATATAAGAGTAAGACATTATAGAGTAAACTATAAGATTTAAGTTAGAGATGCGGTTTGTATTCGAGTTCGAGTTTAAGGCGAAATTAGAGATAAAGTTTGAGTTTAGATTAGGGGTTAGATTAAAGTTTGAGACAACGTTTAGGTTCAAGTTTAAGTTTAAGTTTAAGTTTGAGTTTAAGTTTGAGTTTGAGTTTAAGTACTATAGGGCACTTTAGGGTTAGAGTTAGGCGTATAGCGGGTATATAGTAGGGCGCCGGCGTCGGGCTAATTAGCTATAACTAGCGATACGGCAAGGGCCGCGGGCTAATTAGCTATAACTAGCGATAGGAACGCTCGCCCTCGCGCGCGATATCGACGAGCCCTATTTACTATTTATCGCCTCCCTTATAGAACTATTCTCTATTTATTCGATATTATAATATCGAAGGTATAAAAGAATATATTCTCGCGCCTAATCGTAGGCCGCCTACGTATATTACGAGCTAAATAAGAAGGCGGTCGCATTCTAAGTCGTATCTCGACTACGCCCGCGTTAGGCTAATTAGCTATAACTAGCGATATAGTAAGGGCCGCGGGCTAATTAGTTATAACTAGCGATAGGAACGCTCGCCCTCGCGCGCGACGTCGACGAGCCCTATTTACTATTTATCGCCTCCCTTATAGAACTATTCTCTATTTATTCGATATTATAATATCGAAGGTATAAAAGAATATATTCTCGCGCCTACTCGTAGGCCGCCTACGTGTATTACGAGCTAAATAAGAAGGCGGTCGCATTCTTAGTCGTATCTCGACTGCGCCCGCGTCGGGCTAATTAGCTATAACTAGCGATATAGTAAGGGCCGCGGGCTAATTAGCTATAACTAGCGATAGGAACGCTCGCCCTCGTACGCGACGTCGACGAGCTCTATTTACTATTTATCGCCTCCCTTATAGAACTATTCTCTTAGAGTACTCTCTACAAGCTATACCGCGAAGATACTCTCCGCGGCCTTCGCGAAGTAGTCTTAATAACTCGCTATACTCTATATACCGCTAAGGACGCATTTAATAGCAAAGTCGGTATCTATACTAAGGTTAGTCTCGCCTTTACCCCTTTAACGCGCCGCCCGTTATATACTAACCTAAGTAGGTTTATATCTACGGCGCGACTTTGTCTATACGTAGCTTCGCCGTCTACGTTACTTTTAGTCTCCTCTATACTAGTAAGAAAGTTCTATAGGAATAGTTAAAGCGCCTTATCGCCGGCAGCTTAGTCGTTCTTATACTAATAAATAACAAGTTCGTATCTCGCGCTATTATCGCTACTATTGCCGCTCGACTACTAGAGGGACTTTAGTAGAATCTACCTAAGCCTAATCTCGCCTTTGCCTATCCCGAGGAGTTAGAGCTAGATCCTACTATAGAATATCTTATAGTAGAGGACCGTAGCGGACTTTTCGAAGCTAATCGGTATACCTTGCTTAGCCTTTAGCGTATAATACGCGAGGGTTTCCCCTTATTAGAGCACCTCGTTAGTATATAGCCTTACATTTCGGCGCCTAAGTATATTAAAGCATAGCCGAAGCGAGATCTAAGCTCTATTCTAGTTAATAACTCTAACGAGAGCTTCGAGAATATTAATATAGTTAAGCACTAGCCTTCTAAGCCTAATAGTGCTCTAGACGCCTCCTAACTAGAAGCGCTCCGTCGTATTCTAACGGCGCGTCTTGCTATTATTTAAGGCCTACCCGGTACTAGCAAGACCTATATCTCTATATAAGCTATTAAAGTAATACTCGAGAACTAGAATAAGGGAGATCTACTAATAATTATCGCTTATTAGACTAACTACGCTATCGACTAGTTTTTACGTTATATCGCTATATTCGAGGAAGAATTTGTACGTCTCGGTAGTCGTAGCAAGGATAAGGATATCGTTAAGCCGCTTCGTTAGAATGCGACGAAGCGCTTCTAGTTAGTAAGCCGCTTTACTAGGATACGACGAAGCGCTTAAGAAACATTAAAGCAAGAAGGCGTTTGTATTCTAAGTCGTATCTCGACCGCGCCCGCGTTTAGCTAATTAGCTATAACTAGCGATACGGCCCTCGCTTTGTTAGAACGCGACGGAGCGCTTCCGGTTAAGAAATATACGGGGTACGTATTCCCCTACCCCTTACTCTCCGGTTCCGTAAGTAGGGATTTACCTGTCTTCTTAGCTATACTTTTAGTCTTATATTAAGTATACGAGGTACCCTTTCCCGAAATCTAGCTAACCTGTCTGCCCGATATTAATTAAACATTATTAGAACCTAGCTAACTATCTAATTAAATAGCCTTCCTTCGCTATTACGGAAGGCTACTACGAACCTTACCCTATATCTTGTATTACTCCGCCTGTCGCCTAGCAAGGACTTTTACCTTTAATAATAGACCTACCTATAATACTCTTTAGGTTTACTTATCCTACGGTCCGATAGAGGAACAACTTAAAACTTTTAGTACGCACCTAAAACGCCTAGTTTTAGGTACGCACCTAAAGTTTTAAGTTGTTTATAGTGTCCTTTAATTGCTAGACTTTAGGTTTTGCAACGTCTACGGGAAGGCCGTAGGCAGTATACGAACCTGCTTATACGTACTGCTTTATACGCAAAATATACTACGCTACTATTCCTTGCTCTTTTATATACAAAATGCATCGCTAGAAAGGGGTAGCCCTTTCTAGTATTAGTAGTTTCCGCGAGATAGAACTACTACCTCCTCGAATTCTATACTTATTAGCGCGGCTTATATATAAGCTTTGCCCTCCGCTATTAACGGAATTAATACGATGCTGCCTAAAGGATAGCGCAAGCTACTCGGTACTAAAGAGGAAGAGCGGAAGAAGAAGGCCGAACGTACCGTAAGGAAGTTAGCGAGTACGGCTCTACGACGAGCCTAGAAGAAAGTATAGTAAGCCGAGCAAGACCTAGGCGTAGCATCTTCTTCGTCTACGCTGCTACTATATCTAGCCGCTATATCGTCTACCTCCTCGGCTACCTAACCTATCCCCTATATTAACCCTCTGCTTCGTAGCTAAATAGGCGTAGTAGGTAGTTAAACACTCTAGAGTTAGTACTATTCGGTAGACCCCGTAGTAGTTCGGGTTAGTTTAGTTTGGTTTGCTAAGCCGAAACTCTAGTTTCGTTTAGGTTAGTTTGCTAAGCAACTATATAAGTAGCTAGTTCGAACTATATAATTTATCGGTTTTTAAGAAGTGTACGAATGTATACGTAGCTTTAAGCAAGCCCTTTGTAAGACTTAGCAGTGTAGCCGGCAGCGTAGCCGGCATTTTTAGTCCTTAGTACTTATAGAATTTTCGAATCCTACTTAGGCTACGTAGTTATATAAAGGTACTTATATAACCTTAAATCTATAGACAATCAGCTAAGGGCACTAACTAATCAAAAGCATACATATATATATATAAGGCATTATAGTTTAGTTCGGAAACTGTACTCCTTAGGTATGAATTTCATCCTTTCGTTTACGGTTCAATTCCCTAACTGCTTAGTAGAATGTCTTTATCTAGATCTAGGCAGAACTTATCGATTTCCCTAGAAGTCCTCCTCCTTAAGAAGTTTATATACTTTCCTACCGAACTATTCGACAATATTAAGTACTAGGATAGCTCCTCCCTCGGTATCGGTATAGTATATAAAAGAGCTATAAGGCAGCTCTATAGAACGTTCTACTAGTTACTCGCTATACTAAGGCCGAATGCTAGTTCGTTCCTTAGAACTCTTAGTTATTTAGGAGATATAAAGGGTAGGGCAGGTAGTGACTTCGTATTATATAAGGAGGTAGAGGCTGCTATAGAAGAGGCCTTCAACCTATAGAAGATAGTAAAAGATATAGAGGCAGCTGCAGGTCTAGGTACCTAGTTGAATTTTTAGTAGATAGAGTATAAGGATATTTAGAGGGAGTATTAGGTAGAGTTGCGAAGGCAGGTGTATAATATGCTCTAGAAAACAGGGATAGTGCCTATAACTATAACTATTAGGCTCTTTAACCTTCCTTATTTTTCCCTATTTTCTTTTTATAAAAATCTAAACTAATACAAATTAACCGGAATGTCTATCTTCTTTTAGTTCTTTGAAAAACCTAGCAGCGTAGCTAGTAGCGTAGCCGGTAGCGTAGCCGGCAGCGTGGCCGGCCTTTTTACTCCTTAGTACTAACGGGATTTTGGGAGACTTCTATTCCGTACGGCTAATAAAGTATACTATACTATGTATATATGCTTAGAGAGTATTTAGAGCGCGGTATGCAGCGCCGTATAATAGCGGCTTATTTCGTATATAGAAAAGCTTACAGATAACACTACGAACATCCTTTCTACTAGAACATCTATCCTACCTAGCACCGTCTCGAATGTAGACATTCTAGCCTTTTAGAATCTAATCGAGTACTTTGAAATCCTTGTCTATAATCGTTATACGCTTCGCGTAGATAGCTATAAGGTTAACCGCTAAAATAGTATTAGTATAGTCCGAAAAGAGGTAGAAGAGAAATATACATTCGAAGATACGAACTAGGTAGGCTTCTATAGCCTCTTAAAGGGCGCCTATCGCGGAGGCTTAGAAGCGAAGGTCCGTTCTATAATCCTAGGCAATTTCGCGAACAAGTCGTTAGAAAGGAGCTTTACGGATTAGGAGCTAAGAACTCTTCTAATACTACCGAATCTTACGGAGGGCTACGGCTAAAGAAGGATTAGTAAAAAGATAGTAAGAATGCCGGCTACGCTGCCGGCTACGCTGCCGGCTACAAATAGGACTTACTTCCTAGGCGCTATCGACGCTTCGTACGATTGCTACTAGTAGTAGAAGCGCTAGTTGTCGTCTTGCGTAGAGCCTTGCCCGCCGTTGTCTTACGCGGAGCCTTACTCGCGACGCCCTTTCTAGTACCGGAGCTAGCGGCAGTAGTAGCAGCCCTCTTACGTTAATATACTATGCTCGTTCTACTATTTCCGGTCTTGTTACGACCCGTAGAAGCACTAGGTCCCTTCTTACGAGGCGTCGTAACTTAGTTAAGTAGACTCGCTATTATAAAAGTCGTCGAATTAAGGAAAAAAGTGCGTTACGAAGGTATACGAAGGCGCGCGCGGAGCGAGGGTATTGCGGAGATAGTAGATATAGAGCGTAGAGGTATAGGTATCGATACGAAGGTTGAATATAGCGGTAGTATCGCGGTGTCGCTAGGCAATAGAGTAAGCTTCGCGCAAGCCTATATTATAGTAACGTTAGAGCAAGGAAAGAAGGCAGGCACGGCTAAAAAAGGCAGGTATAGCTAAAAAAGGCAGGTACGGGAGACTTTAAAATATAGCCGGCATATATAGCCGGTATAGTAATAGGCGAAAGCCTCCTTTTAATAAATAGCCGGCGTAATAATAGTATCTTACTATAGGATAGATATTCTTTAGTAATACCTTTACTAGCTATAGTAATCTTATAAGTAACCTAGGCCTATTGCTAGTAAATATAAGAAATATTAGGTAGGCTATACTAAACAAGCTAGTTATTTAGTAGGAAAAGGCCTGCTACCGTCTCTATATGCCGGCTACGAGTGCTAGCTATCGCTCTAAATTCAACTCCGCCCTATCTCGGAGGCTAAGGTACCGAGCGGAAACCCTATAGCTTATATTTACTCGGTTGTCGCGGAGCGCTTATAGGTAAGGTATTAGAAAAGAGTATAAAAAGTACGAGAAGAGTATCCTAGGATATAGGTCGTAAGTGAATAAGAGTAGTACGCCTAGTTATTTATATAGTACGTTACTCTATACGACTAAGAGCCTATATTATCTTATGCTTCGCTTATAAGACCTCGACTCTACTAGTATACTATCGATCTCTTCCTCGGTCGCTAATACGCTATCTTAATTCTTCTTCGAGTTGCCGGACTTAGTACGCATCTATAGCTATACAATAGCGCTACGTATTATAGAGAATTTCTCGTTAAAGTTTCTCTCTCGCAGGCTTGCTATCTGCCTCGTAGTATAGAGGATTAAAGTGCTAATGCTAAAGAATCTCCTTATAGTTAGGATGCTAGGGCTCCTTAGGACCTTTATGTTTTAGGTCTAAATAGAGACGTATTATAAACGTTCTATCGCCCTTTCGCTTACTACCCGCTAGGTCGCGATATGCGAAGAAACTAATCTAAATATAGCTCGTCTCTATAATAGCCGGGTAAATATAGAGCGCTAGGTTTCTACTTCGTACCTTAGATTCAGGGACGGCGCGGAGATAAAATTAGAAATGTAGCCGGCACCTATAGCCGGCAAAAGGATGCGAAAATAGGCCTCCTCCTAGGTTAATCTAACGACTAAATACAATTTCTAACTAATCCGCTATAAACCGACGCCGAATTTTAGCTAGAAGCTGTATATCTTTATTTTAAAGAGTAACCCGCTTCGTATAGACAGTAAGGAGGTTTAAAAGCTTAAGCTCGGTTACGAGAAATGCCTCCGTAGCTTCCTAAAGAGTACTAATCGCCTTAGCCGTAAATCGTATACTAGACCGAAAATCTAATGTAATTTCTTAGACGAGTCGCTAGAAGGGAGTCTTAGGGATTAAAAGCTCGGTCCCTCTTTTATTTTAGAAAAGCCGGATCTAGCGAAGGGCAATAGTACCTAGTTTGAAGCGCCGCTTCTTTGTCGTCGAGTCCTGCCTTGTTCCCTTTCTTTTAATAGAAAGATAACTTTTCTTCGCGATAGTCTTCGTCCGTCTACTCTTTTTAGCCTTCTCCTATCTATCTATAGCCTTCTTATTTTTCGGTACTGTTTTCCGAGGAACCCCCTTCCTTCGTATATACTACGGAGAGCCTTACTCTTCCGATATCTCGTTCTCGCTACGGTCTCCCTATACTTAGCTTGCTTTACCCTTGCCCTTTAGCCTCTAAAGATATTTATCTGCGCGTTTAGGCGACGAGGGTATATCGGTAGGACCTAGAAAATTAATAAGCATATAATCGTAAGGAGACATTAATGCTTCTTACCTTCTAGAACAAATAGTCTTCTATTAAACCGCCTTATTAGGTTATCGTTAGATTCGAATAAAGGATAGTAGCTTAAGGAAGGGGAGGTAGCCGGCTTAGGAAGGCCCGAAGAGCCGAATCCTTAAGGTATGTTTGTCTTTAAGAATATAGGGAAAGGGAAGAAGGAGAGGAAGAGCGAATAGAGAATTAGAAATAGTCTATAGGTAAGCGGGGTCGGTTGCTATAGCAACTAGTCTATTTGGGTCCTAGGAATTCGAAACACATTTCGGACATATGCCGGCTATATACGCCGGCTATATTACCTTATACGTAAACGCTTCGTCTCCTTAAAGCTGCTCTAAGCCTATATACGTTTCCGCTTCTCGACCTAGTATCGCCTTCTACCTCCGCCCTCCTCCTCTTCGTTATCGCTAATTAGGGTTTCGCTTAGACTAAATTTCGTATTCTCTTCGCGCTCCTAGGTTTCCTCGATCTTAAGGTTTTCTAATTCCTCGATTAACTCCTTTAGTATAATCTTTAGTAACCTACCTTAGCGATTCTAGTAGAGGAGATAGTATCGGAATACTATAATAGATTCGAAGGTAGTAGACGAGTATATTCGATTAAAGCGGCCCTAGTAACGAGCGATACTAAAAGACCTCTTATAGCCTATGCCTACGCTCGGGATAGCGAGGACGTCCCGAGCGACCGACGCTATCGTTAGAAACTTAGGCTCTAACCGCTGCTATATAGCGAGAATATCGTCTCCGAATTCGTCTAGAAGACCGGTAAGATCTAGAGATTATTAGCCCTCTTTCCGAGCCTACGGGTTTGTACTTACTCGCGCGCCGATAGAGATCGAACTCTTCTTTATTTACTTTAGTAGTTGCTTCCTCTTCTGCCTCTACTTCCTACCTACGAAATAGGTATAATATCGGAGCCTTCTAAACCTTCTTTTTCTTTATAGGAGCTGTATTTAGACTAGTTTCTTTCCGACGCTTATAGAACATCTTTTCTAGAACAGTCTAGTAATGCTTCGGCTATACCTCGTCCGCCTTCTATTTCGGCCTCTACTAGTATATATCCTTTTCTACCGGATTAAGCAAGCACGCAACGCTATAGATATCCCCGAACGAGTTAAAGGTAGCACTGTAATATTTATGCAACTTAGTATAGGAGGTGTCTATAGCTTTCGTTATAGCTACTTTCTAGGGAACGCTCTTCTTAGCTAGCTTAGCTGCGGTTTCCTCGAGCTCGTTAAAGAGCTAGTTATAGTACGCAAAGACAAGGTAGATCGTCGGTCCTCGGGTTCTTCTAATCGTAGCAGTAACCTTCGCGTAATGCTTACTAATATCGACGAGATACTCTGCTTAGCGCTATTCGGCGGCGGTAAGGCCGAGCTACTTAATACCCTTAGAACTCTAATAGATCTCGAGAGCGGTACGTAAAGTACATCCCCTCGTAACTATATAGAAAGTCGAATCGAACCGGGTCTTAACGTCTTAGGTAAAACGGAGTAGGCGCTAAGGAGGCCGCTTTTGCTATCGCTTATTCTATGCGATATTCTAGGTATCGGTTTTAGGGCGCTCGATTAGGTTCTTTTAAATAGCCTCGAATCGGTTATATCTCTATAAGCTCGAGTTCGTATATATTGCTAGACGACGAAGCTAGAGAAAAAGAGTTAGAACTATACTAGGTTGCTAGCTATAGGTACCGGCTACGGACAAAAGTTATACCTTATACAAAACGAGAGCGAGGCTCTCTACCTTATCCCGTCTTATTACTATAATAAGTTTCTCGACTTTCGACTTTGCTTTATCCTTATCTAGGATCTTCTGTTAGTCGTCGTTTAATAGTGCAATTTTAAGCGTCTTAAAGAGGGCTCGGATCGCGATTTGAACTATATAAGCGAGGTAGGGAAACTTCTATAGGGATGCAACTAGTAACGACGTCGGCTCCGATTCGTTAGGGCTAGGGCTATTAATAGGCTCCTCTTTATCGTTATTATCGTACGTATTGTCGTGCGTATCCGGAATTATAGCGAGCTTAATATTCGGAAGATTAAGCTAGATTGTAGACCTTGTAATCTCCTCTACGTACTCGACCCTATCGATACAATTAGTGATTTTAAAGATATATACGAGTGAATTGTATATACAATGCCTTATACAATGTTCGATTATTACTAGCGTTGTCCGTAGTAATCGAGATTAGTTTCGTTATTACGCTAACCCTGTCTATTACCGTATAGACAAGCTTCGTTATATCCTTACTAGTATAGGAACCTAGAATTTTAGGGAATCCGATTATAAGTTCCTAGAGTTTCTAATCCGAATTAATAAAGTATAGTATAATCGAGAGGAAGGAGGCTCTTATAGTCCGGCTTAACTAGCTATCGATAGTAATAGCTACTCGGCGAGTATTACGGAGGATCTCCCGAATGTCGTCTAACGTAGCCTCTTTATTCTTTTCGAATATAATACGCTAGGTTGTCGCGCCGAGAAATAGGGGAGGGTAGTTTATAAGATATAGGTATGTCTTCTATATAGACTCCCTTTCGTAGAAGTCTTCCGGAAGACCGTTTGTAGCTAGCATTTCGTTTGCTAGTTGCTTGAAGTCTTCGGGGGAGAAATCGGTAGCCTTCAATCCTAGAGCTTCCTTAAGCGTAGCCTATAATAATTAGCTAGACCTCTACGGTTGATTTAAGTAGCCGGAATCTATAGCCGGAATCTATAGCCGGTAGCTATAGCCGGCAGCTATAGCCGGCAGCTATAGCCGGCATTTTAGAAGACGTACCTCTTTCTAGAACCCTATATCTATATTAACTCTCCTCTCTCCTTAAGATTCCCGATACCGTTTAGAATAGAGATAGTTCGTAGGCGATAAGTTCCTATCCCCTAGTTTCGGGTGTTTTAAGATTAAACTATAGAAGTTGCAGACAATTACTAGTTAACCTTTAAGTCGAGAAGTCGTATAACGGTACAATGCCCCCTCTATAAAGAACTTCTAGAATGTGTCCGTTCGCTCCTTACTCCCCTATCGTATCGAGTACTTCCGGAGTTTATACTCCTTCGAACGTAAGTATAAAGGGAACTATATCTTATAGACCTATTAATTAAACTGCTCTATATACTCGGGTTTCTAAAGATACGCCTAGCTAGCCTTTTCGAAGATTTCCGGGTTAATACTCGATGTTCTTATATCTCCGAACAACCTTCTACTTAGACTCCGTAAAGGTAAGGACTAGAAAGTAGTACCCTATAATAAATTCCTACTACTAGGATTCGGAGAGGATAAATCTAGCCCTAATCGTCGTCTAGGACTCGATAGGCTCGAAGGTAAGTATACGACCTCCTCTCGACGTTGTCGCAATCTCGCTCGTATACTAGACTGTTTCGACTGTCGTCTCGTTATTACCCTTCCTAGTATAGCGCCTAGTATATATACAATGTCGGTCGGTATGTTTTAAGGTTTCGTACGGTAAGGTAAGGACTTAGGAGTAGTAGATGTGTACTAGTAGCTATAGGGAAACACCCTTTCTTTTATAGCATCGTATCGTTAGGAACAGCTAGGCAGTAAATAGATAGCTACCTTTTTTTTGTTTCCTAGCTACCTAACTACTAGATTTTTTTTCCTAGCTACCCTAGCTAGCCTAACTACTAGAATTTCTTTCCTAGCTACCCTAACTACCTGAATTTTGCCTTCTATACGGCGGCTCTCTCCTACTAACGGAACCGAGCTACTATACCTAACGAATCTAAGCTCGTTTTTAGTCTTAATCTATCCTCTTTCGGTATAAGACACTCGATAAGTAAATGCTTAGGCCGAGTCTAACTACGAAACCTAAGACTAACTAACAGCTCTATTAACTAATCCTAATCCTCGAACTCCTTCCGCTTCTTAGTAAAGACCTTAAAGAGCGCTCGAGCTTCTTCGGGTACCTACGGAGTAGTCGAGATAAAGCCGTATCGCTGAAATAGGTAATCCTTCGGAGGCTTATATAGAGATTTAGAGAATTCTAACGCTAACCTATCCTACTAGTAGCTTAGATTCCGGATATAAGCCCTCTCTGCCTTAGTAAAGATTTTATATAGCAGTAGCACTCTATCTTCGAGAAACGCTTTCTATTTAACTGTTAGTATCTGCCGGCTACGAACGCCGGCTATATATGCCGAGTATAGAATAATTACCTATACCCCTTCCTCCTATAGTAATACTTCTGCCGTCCCTAGATACCTAGCCCCGATCGCATTAATCGTAAGCTACTTTGCCTTTATAGACGCAAAGGCTTCGCTCTAATACTAATAAAGAAACTTCTACTCTATATCGAGGATATAAAGACGACTAGTCTCGATTCTAATCCTTGCTAGCTTTTCGTAGTAGCTTTAACTATAATTTTCTGGATTAATAGGACTTATGCCTTAGCCCTTTACTAGTATCTCGTCTCTTTGACTATACTCGATCTACTCCTAGCGCTTATCGTCTATAGCGTTAGGCCCTAAGACTATACCTGTTACTAGATCGACGTATAGTATCTCCTCGCTTTTTTCAGTTCCTTTATTCGTAGTATTAAGCTCTATCGCGGCATCCTAAACTCTAGTATTGTTGTTCTCGGCTATCTAAATATCTCCGTTACTATCGGTCGTATCGATAGAGGTAGCGGCTACAGGTCTGAATGCTATTAGTTAACGTGTTAAAGAAAAATATGCCGGCTATAGCTACCGGCTACGGCTGCCGGCTATAGCTGCTAGCTACGGCCGCTAGCTAGATTAACTTACGCTACTAGAACTTTACGCTCGAAAACTAGCTACAATTCTTTCCTCCTCTTAGCCTTCTCTTAGATTATCTTCTTATTCTAACCTTCACTTTTTTCTATAGGCGCTAGCTATCGATAGAATGCCTTATTCCGCGCCTTTCTTCTCTTATCCTTAGCTCTTTTATCCTTATCTATCTTGTCCTTTCTCTCGCGGTCTCGTACGGAATTCTTCTTCGTAGAGTACTCCTTTTTAGTCTTGCGCTTTTTAGTTAGACGCTTAGGTAAAACAAACTCGCGGTCTTTAGTTCTATCTTCTATTTAGCGCGCGGCGCGCTTCTCTCTTGCTATTATAAGGGAAAGGGGCGGGGGCGCAGCGTATAGTAGTTATTATCGGTATAGGTATAGAGGAAGAAGTTGAAAGTATAAGAATATCGCGAAGCCCTAATTGTTGCCGCCTACGTAACGTTATATAGGTAAGCTTTCGCAACTACGGCAACTATGCCCTAGCAATAGTAACTACGCCCTAGCAACGGCAACTACGCCCTAGCAACGGTAACTACGCCCTAGCAACGGTAATAAAGCGTAGTAAATACAACCTAGTAACTATTATAGCCGGCAATCGTAGCCGGTAGTCGAATAAGAGTGTCCTTATAGCAAAACTACGCCCTAGTAACGGCAACTACGCCCTAGCAACGGCAACTACGCCCTAGTAACGGCAAAAGAGCGTAGTAAATATAACAGAGTTACTATTATAGCCGGCAATCGTAGCCGGCAGTCGAATAAGAGTGTCCTTATAGTAAAACTAATATAGTCTCTAGTTCAAACTAGGAATCTATATAGTTCGAAAAAACTAAACCGGAACTAGGGAGCTAGTTCGCCGCTAAGAAACTAAACTATATACGTTTAGTAGTTCGGAAACCGAACTACTACGGGGTCTACTATTCGGCTAGTTAGGGACGGCTACTTCTCCTAGTACTACGACTACTACCGCTCTCTTTATAGACAGCGCCGCGTATAAATACTAGAGATAGGCTATAGCTCCTCGCTGCCTATATTAACTAGCTCGAGATCGACAATATTATTATAGCAGTCGATTAATTCGCTAGAGCTAACGCCGCTAGCTCTACTCTAGGGGATAGTACTTCTACGTCGCTCGTTTAATAATCGATCGTATAGGCTATCCCTACCTACGACTAGCCTCGGTTAGCTATTCGGCGGGCTCCTCTACGTCCCCTTCTCCCTAAAATAGATAGCACTTAACTAGTATACCTATCTAATACTCTCCCTTCGTATATAGGTCCTCTTACCCTATATAGAATAGTTTACTGCCCCGCTCCGATAGCTACTAGACCCCCTTCGTCCGCTATAGTACAATCCCTACTAGCGCTAGCTTCTATACTAGCGATACCTCCCACGCTAGCTTCTATACTAGCGATACCTCCCTAGCTAGCTTCTATACTAGCGATACCTCCCGCGCTAGCTTCTATACTAGCGATACCTCTCTAGCTAGCTTCTATACTAGCGATACCTCCCGCGCTAGCTTCTATACTAGCGACGCCTTCCTAGCTAGCTTCTATACTAGCGACGCCTTCCCCGCTAGCTTCTATACTAGCGACGCCGCCTAAGCCTAACTCCTAAGGAAGCGTAGCTTATTCTTCCCTATTACTAGCTTCGAAGTCCGCTACTTAACCTACTTCGCCGACTCCTCGAAGAAGTCTCTCCTTCCCTCCTATTCTAGAGAGCCCCTCGTTACCTACGACGCCGCCTAAGCTAGACTCCTAAGCAAGCGTAGCTTATTCTCCCCTATTACTAGCTTCGAAGTCTACTACTTAACCTACTTCGCCGACTTCTCGAAGAAGTCTCTCCTTCCCTCCTATTCTAGAGAGCCCCTCGTTACCTACTTTAAGAGACAGGACGAATTAACTACTAGCCTCGGTATAGCGTAGTCGACCGATCGCAAGCGCGAGTATATCTAAGTCTAATTCTAGAGACAGTATTCCTAGCCCTAGCTTAAGGCGAAGCCTATCCAGATTAAGAGATAGTATTACTAGGTCTAATTTAAGAGAGAGCTTATAAAGGCCTCGTCCTAGAGCTTAGCTATCGTAGCTATAACGCGGGCTCCTACTACGTATCTAGCTAAATCCTAGAGGGCGCAACCCGCGCCCTACCTTACTAGAACCCCTACTACCGCTACGATCTACGCTACCGCGAGGTTAGTAGGGTCGAGACGATAATAGCGACGTTACGCTCGAAAGCTCGCGAGTACCTTCGGTAACTAGTAGTTCAATCTAATCGGATTTAAGTAGTTCTTCGAGTAGCGACGCTAGGGTTAATTCCGATAAGGAACTAGATAACCTACCTATTATATCGACCCCTTATAGTCGGATAGTACTTTACTAAGCGCTCGCCGTAGATAGTTGCTCTTATAAGTATTCCTAAGACTAGGATACGGACGTAGAAGAAGAGGAGCCGATACCGCCTAAAGTTATACTCGTAGAATTTGTTACTAAGGGCACTACTACTACCTTCGCCTAAAGTTAACTTTACTAGCTCCCGGATATACTTGCGTACGTCGTAGAGTATAGCAAGCTCCCGACGTATATATACGAGTAGCTCCGAGGCGTCGACTAGTATAGACTCCTCGCTAGGTAGGTTAACGGGATACCTTCTATAGTCCTATTACTCGAGAAGTCGTACCTTATATCTACTAATTAGCTATTTTATATTACTCGATACTAGGACATTAACGCACTTCTCCTCCCTATAACCTTACTTACGACCTATAGAGCCGGCATTCGGTTGTTCTATACGCCTCGCTTTATAAAGACTATTACTTACGAGTAGTATATACTAGTAGGCCGCTCTCCGATACGACCCGAACGCTATAAGTATATACGGATCGCGACTAGACTCGATACTTCTAGATTTGATATATATCTCTTCTTCCCTAACCTTCTACTCCCTAAAGCGAATCGAAATCGGAAGATCGACCGGCAACGTCGCTATTATATAAACAAGCGTAAATAGGCTCACTTTATTAATACTATCCTTATTCCTACGCTTCGCGATACTTATCCTTCTCGAGTGCTCGTATATTATCCCCTATCCTTCTAGCAAGTATATAATCGCGTATACGCTCGATAGAAATAAGGCGTAGAAGGTAACAATCGCAACGTTAGTAAAATCTCTTACGATATTATAGATCCGCTACCGGCAAATTAAGACCCTATAGTCGACGTAGCTATACTACGACTGTATTGTTTATAGTAGGGCATCGAACGTTAGTTACGTCGAGACTTAGATATATGTTAGCGGCGTATAGAACTAGTTATTATATAGTATAGGACTAAAATCCGTCTAGAGGTATAGACTCCCTTAGAGCTTAAAGAACTCCTCGATTAGTCCCTCGAGCGCTAGTTTAACCCTATATATCGTAATATAGACCGCGCTTAGTTCGACCTCGCGTAGGAAGATATCCCTACTAGACTAGTAGTCGAAGACGTAGTAGTATCTCCGCTTATCGCCCTTTACTAGATAGCCTATAGTATTGCGAAGACTAGCGGCCTTAATATCGAGCATCCTTAAGTATACTAGTAGTTCGGTATATAAGAGGCTTATAGTATCCGAGGCAAACTACTCTATAAGTCCGTAGAGCGGCTTAGTAGTATCGGCTTCTTCTAAGGATATAATATATCGAAGGATCTCTTCGCGTCTATTAACCGAACGGTAGAACCTATTTTTAGTTAGTTAATACTGCCGCTTCTTGCATTCTCCTAGTCTACTATCGACTAGGTAGCTGCCGTTACTTCCCTTATTGCCCGAGATACTACATTTCGCCGAGCTCGTATCTTAGACGCCTTTAAAGCGGAAATTATATAGGCGTATAATACGCTAGATAGCTACGCCTCGAGCACTGTTCCCTTTAGCGTACGAGGAGAGGTTCGCACTTACTAGGACCTACTCTATTAGCCTAATCTACCTATAACTCGCCTAAGCCTAACTAAGGGAGTAGACGGGCGTCGCACTTACTAGCCTTTCTTCGTACTCGAGAGTAAGCACGTCGTCGACTTTATACGTTTGTAGTTAAACCGCTAGCTCTTTGTAATATATATAGTCCTTTCGCAAAGGTCCGTTAACGTAGGCGTAAATACCGCCTAACTCGATCGTATAACCCGCGCTATTAAGGAAGCCTCTACGTCGGCAATGCTTAATATACTATTCGACTTACTAACTACGACCTACAATAGTAGTTCCTTTAGTATAAAGTACAGACTCTCTCGTAATCGTTACGACTAGTTAGGCGCGGGCAATAGAGAGTAGAAAGGAAGTCGTTAGGGTTTAAATATTATAGTAAGCCTCTATACTACGTACGCCGCCTAGCTCCTAGCCGATCTCTTTAACTAGGTTTAACTACGCTTCTATACTGCCGCGCTCTAGTAGACCGCCTATACTACCGACTTCCTCCGTAGCTAGCTCTAGGCTACTAGTTCGGGAAGGCTAGAGCAAGCTTTCTATAACTATATAAAGGAGACGATCGACTAATTTGTTACCGCCTACTAAACGTATCGAGTAGCGTATAGGGAGCGTAAGGGTAACGACTTAGAAGAGGATAATAACTCGGATTAGTACCTAGGCATCGTTAAACGGGCGCTTTAGCGATTAAGCTAGGTATATAGATACCGCTATACTAGCTATATACTCCGTATACTCTTAAAGCCCGATAAGCGCCTAGGGGATTAGGTATAGTTACGCTGCTTCTTCTTAGAGGAAGTTACCGATAAAGAGAGAGCTAGTCTCTATAGCTTTTCGTACGACCTCGTATATCGGATAACGAGCGGGAGACCTAATATTGTCGTCGCCCGGGGCGGTAGTAGTAACGCTATAGAAGGCAGCTTTACCTTATTTACCGCTATCTAGCAAACCCGCCTTTAGCTACTCTTTAACTAGGACGACGGTTTTCGCCGCGATAGCTAGGAACGCTAACTATAGCGTAGGTAGGCGAGGTACTGTTTCGACGTACTCGCCTTACTTAGTCGGAATTACCTAGATATTGCGCAATAGTTTAAGTGTAGTATAGGGCGTTATATAATAAATTAGATACGTATCCTCCCTGCTTACGACAAAAGCAAAATCTATTAAGCCGTTCGATAGAAGAAAATACCTAGTACTACCGCTTAATACTAGGTAAAGTAGGTAGCCGCCGTCCTAGTTAGCGCGAGTAACCTTATCTAGAATAGCACTATCCCGCAGCATTAGTCGCTCGTTAGTACCGTAAAAAAGAAGAACTAACTTTATATAATATACCGCTATACTCCTAATCTGCTTCGTAATTAAGGATAGTAGATAATTAGCGAAGATCTTATTAACTGCTTTATAGCGATGCGACAGATTTAGCGACTAAGAGGGCTAGATAATAGTAACTCTGCGTCTGCCGACGACGACGATAACGACGAGTAGATTCTGTCGCGAAATAGTAAGGCAAGGCTAGCCGAACACTAGGTATAGCTACCGCTTAATACGGCTACTAGACAGCGCCGATAATAGCAAAAACTTCGGGCGTACGCCTAAAACCGTAGTTATACAATAAGTGTATACTAATAAAGAAACTTTAGGTACGTACCTATTTAATACGTAGAATAGGTATATACCTAAAGTTCCTTTATTTGCGTATAGTCTCTATAACATTTAATCGTATAGTTGAAGTAGATATAGGCCGGTTAACTAAGTAGATAGCGCTTAAATGAGATTGAATAGCGAGCGACTAGCGCACTACTAAATAAACAAATAGCCTATTATATATAATAGCGTATAATCTAGGTTTATTGCTTTGTCGACTTTGCTAGACTAGCGTCGAGAATAATAGGATTCTATTACACTATTATTGTTCTATATGCTTAGAATAACAAAATTGCTATATAGTACTAACCTCTCTTTATCCGGAAGCTATACTATACTATTAGAGATAGAGCCTCGTAGTGTAGGTAGAAATCTCGACTTGCAAAGTCGGAAATTAGCATCTCGGAAGAGGCGTTCTCTACTACTATATATAGCGATTACCGTAATAGGCGACTAGAACTAGAAAAAAAAATAGTAGCGAACAATCAGAGACGAAGGGAAGACAGTTAAGAAGGAAGGGAGGACGAATAGAAAGCACTATATACTAGGGTAGAGGAGGTGCTAAAGGCGGAGGATAGAAGAACCCCTAAGAGAGCATATAGGATAATAATCTCAGAACTCCTTAGAGGACTGAAAGCAATCCACAACTAGGCAAGCTACGTAATTACAAAGGTAGCTAATACAGTCGTAGTAAAGATTACGAAGAAACAATAGGAGGCAAGCCTAAACTACCGCACCTAGGTAGCAGTAGCTAGTTAGGAGGCGCTAAAACCCCCGAGGACAGTAGTTAGAGTCTATATTACGGACCTATAGGAGCAAAAGGAAATCTAAGGACTTATAGGGAAAGAGATTATAGAAAGAATTGCAGTTAAAGAGGTAATTAGGGCTAGGAACGAAGGTAAAGGGGTAATTAAGCTGTTTATAGCATAAGAGTAGGACAAAAAGAAGCTAGAAACACAAAAAGAATAGACAACCAAGATAGGGAAAACAGCAAAGGTCTCCTAATAACAGTTTATAATTATAGCCTATAGTATAACAAGAAGCTTTAAGGAAGAACGGGATATTAAGAGCCTATAGAGACAAAACCAAGCTACATACCTAGGCCTAAAGATCACAAAAGTAGCATAGATTAAAAGGAAAATCGAAGAGACTAAGAAGCAGTCTTCCCTAATTATCTAGGTAGGGAGTATAGAGCAAGCTAATATAGTGCTAGACTAGGGGTTGTTCTAGGACTTTAAAAGATTAGAAACAGAGATACATAGAAGCAACTATAGGATAATATAGTGCTTCAAATATTAACACTATAGACACTTAGTAGCTAAGTGTATAAAGACAACCAACACTTGCTCCTATTATATAGGGGATTACTAGGTCAAAGAATACAAAGCACACAAGGGAGAAGCAAGATATACATACTGCACTAAAAGACACCCCTCTTAGGCGAAGGAATGCCTAGTAAGAATACAGGCAGCTAGGAAGGCAAAGGAAGCTAGAATCAATATACTAAAAAGATACATAACAAGCTAGGGCAGCTAGGTGTAGAAGCAACCTAGCTAAGTGCTATAAAAGAGGTCTAGACAAGATAATAGGTTTATATTTAGGGCCTTACTAGTATAAGAGAGTTACTAGCAACTAGGGAGACTAAGATACCTTAACATTACAGGAAAGGAAGCAGGGCAGACAAAGCTTAGTTAAATGTTAGTCTAAAGTAAGGGAAGACTAAAGGAAAACTTATAGGGAAATAATATAGATAAAACCTAATAAACATTGCAACATTACTAAACATTATATAGTACAATATCAATAAGAGTAAAGACAAGGTATAGAGGAGCTTCCTTTAGGCACTAAACCTAAAAGAACATTATATTATTGCAATCCAAGAGCCCTAGCTTAACCTACATACAAAGAGACTAGCAACAGTTAAAGACCTAAGATACTACCTAATTATCTATAACTAGGGAGCCCTAAGGACATACATCTATATTAGTAAGGAGATAGATACAGAAACCTAGTAGGCTATACTATAGGAGGATAGGGACCTAACATTAGTTTAAGTAGAGATATCCTAAGGTACACTCTAAGTCTACTATATATACAACCTACTACTAGACTTAAGAAGCAGTACCTAACTGAAAACCCTAGAAAGACTACCTAGAGTTATCTAGGGGAACACCTACTAAATCCTACTTAGGGATTTCAACCTCTACTACCCCCTCTAGGGCTTAGACTTTACCCTAGCTTACTACTTCCTAGCAGGAAGGCTAATTGACATATTAGAGAGGGAAGGAATAGAAATTGTTACCCTAAAGGGACTAATTACTTAGGAGGTAAGAGGAAGCAGTAGCATACTAGACCTATGCTTTGTATTACATTAGATTAGGAATAGGATTACAAGATATAGGGTCAACTAGGAACTAGAAGAATTATTAGACTACTTCCCGGTATAGATTAAGCTAAATGTCTAAGCCAATTAGGAAAGGGAACTAGAGGAGAAGCTTAATTAGAAAGGTACTAAATAGGGTAGGATTAGGGAGGAACTAGAAAGGGACCTAAAACTAGAGGAACTCTTAATAAAGCACCTACTAAGGCTAGAGGACATTGATAAGGTAGTAGAAGAACTAACAGGAATCCTAAAACAGGTAGCTAGAAAGCATACCCTAGCAAAGAAACGTTTACTATACTAGCAACTATACTAGACTAGTAAGTATATAAGGAAGGTTAAAGCAGCAAGGAAGGCTAGGAGGCAGTAGACACAAACCTATACCTAGGAAGCATAGGACAACTATAATAAAGCCTGCTAGGAAAAGAAGATCCAGATTAAGAAAGACAAGATACAAGAATAGAGATCTACAATAGGAATAATTACAAAGAAACTAGAGGAGATATAGAGGATAGCTAAATAGGCAAGGAGGCCTAAATAGGAAAAGAATATACTACTACAATTCCTAGACATTATAGACTAATAAGGACAAATGTAGACTATAATAGAAGGGAAAGCAAGAGCCCTAGGCTAACACTTCTTCTATAGAAAAGTATAAGCAGACCTATTAGACATAAAGGAGGAAGAATAAGAGACTCTACTACTAGGTACACTAAGAGACACCTAGGTTAAACCCGAAACTATTAAAAGGATCCTAAAGAAAATTCTAGGCAACAAGGCACTAGGAGAAGATAAGATCTACAACAAACTCCTAAAAGTATATAGGAAGGGGCTAGCCCTAGTACTAGCTAATATCTTTTTACAAAGCCTAGTACTAGGACACTACCTAAGACTATTTAGGAAGTCCCTAACAGTAGTGCTAAGGAAGCCCTAGAAGGAAGACTATATATAGCTCAAGGCCTATAGACTAATAGCCCTACTTAATATAATAGGCAAGGTGCTAGAAAAAATTGTCGCTAAAAGGCTAACAACCTTTACCGAGGAAAGGAACATCCTTCCTAAAGGCTAGATAGGAGGAAGAAAGAAGAGGTTAATACTAACAGCTATAGAACTAATTATAGAACAGATTAAGCATATCTAGCACTATAGTTAAAACTAGGTAGCAACCCTCCTCTCCCTTAATATCTTAGGAGCCTTTAATAATGTCTCTTATAAAAGACTCCTATATATACTTAAATAGAAAGCTATACTAGACTAGATAGTCCAATTTATCCAGTCCTTCCTATAGGAAAGATCGATACAGCTTATTCTAAGCAAATTCAAATTAGACCTAATGCTAACTAAAAAGGGAATCCCTTAAGGATTAATACTCTCCCTAATCCTCTTCCTTATCTTTATAGCAGACCTACTCCTACTCCTAGAATTAAAAAACACATTAGTATTAGGGTTTGTAGATAATACAAACATCCTAGCCTAGTCTAAGACAATAGAAACTAACTGTAAGATCCTAGAAGAGAAGCACTAAGAGTATAAAAAATAGGCAAAGAGGCATAGAGCAAAATTCGCCCTAGAAAAGTACTAGCTTATCTACTTTAGCAAGGCTAAATTAACCTATAATATAAAGCAATCAATCACTATCTAAGGCTTTGAAACCCAACTATTAGCAGAGCTTAGGGTACTAGGGATCTAGCTAGATCCAAAACTAAATTAGGGACTATAAGTAAAGAAGGCAAAGTAGAGGGCAGATGCTAACATACAATCCGTTAATAGGCTTATAGCCTCTATATAGGGGGCTATATTCGAGAAAGCCAAAGTTATATACAAAGCAATTGTTAAGCTAGTAATGCTATATAGAGCACAGATATAGATAGCCTAGGAGAAAACACTAAAGAGGATTAAGTAACTAGTTAGCAGGTCCCAAACCTAAAGCCTAAAGAAAATCCTAGGAGCATACAAAACTATACTAACAAGGGTAGTGGAAATAGAATTAGGGATCCCACTAGTCAAACAATACTTCAAGGGGCTAAGACACTAATATACAGCAAAGACAATAGAATACCTAGCCTAACAGACTATCTAAAAGGCACTAGACAAGATAAAAGCCTAGTATATTAGGACTAGGAGGCGAGACAGACTATAAATAACTCCCTAGAAAGTTAAAGACCTAGAGCAATATAGAGTCTTAATAAGAGAAATGCTAGAGAAAGAGCTTTAGGGACTAAATATAAGGCTAAAGGAAGACAAGCTAAAGGGAGAGAAACAAAGCCTAGTAGAATCAATTACTAGATACCTATAGGAGCAGGAATAGAACAAAACACAAGTTAGACTAGGAACCCTAAAGGCACTAATCAAATTTGGTCAACATAACTACTAGCTCTATAAGGACCTAAATAGGGCCGAGGCAAGCCTAGCTATCTAAATCAGATCTAAACACATTAGACTCAGATCTTACCTATTTAGAAGAAACGTCCTAGGAATTGAAAGCAGAGCGTGCTAATATAGCTACTAATCTTAGAACCCTAAGTATATACTGCTAGTCTGCCCTTAATAGTTAGAAGGTAGAAGTAATTAGAGACTAAAAGCAATAGAAAGGGAATACGACAAGCTAATCTAGAGTAAAGAAGACCTAAAGAGGATAGTAAAGTAGATTATTAAACAGGGATTTGTACAACAATTCGTACTAGTAAGGGAAACTAAGGAGTAGATAAGAAGGAGGGAAGAAGAGGGGGAAAGAAGGGCAGGGCAGTAGGCAAGGTAGTTAGAGGGTAACAACTATAATACTAGTATACCCTAGAGGAAGGAAAATAAGGAAACGAGGAAGATTAGCACTTGTAAATAGGATAGGAGGGAGGTTTTTACCAACTAAGTTAGTTTCCTACCTAAAACAATATATAGAAACAGACCTACATAGGCCGAAAGGCACTACAATAGGCAAATGAAATATCTATCTATCTATCTATATATAGCGATCTATATTCACTCGGAGCTATAGAACACCGCTAGATATTCTATTATACTGTCTACTTAATATATAGATTACTGTAGCTCTTAACCCTTATATATACTATAGGGTTATCGAGGACGACAACGAGGTAGACTAACTTTACTTAATAGGCCCTAAATTCTTTATATAGTTAACTACTTAAGGAACGAAATTATTACGTAGTTGTATAAGCTAGAAGGACTATAATTAATTAAATAAAGACGTTGTTACTTATTTATATACTTATATAATTATTTATATAATTTAATGTTACGGAGACTGTTTCTATAATCGTAGTATTATATACCTAATCTAAGAACATTACCTTTAAGTAGCGTAGGGTTCTCTTCCTCTGTCGACACTTTACGTAGAGTAGCCGTACCCTCTTCTATTACTAGCAGCTCGCGTTCCTTCGCTATACTTAGTCGCTATAGTACGACGAGCGTAATATCGTTATCGTACGCCTCCTCCCCCTCTAGAAGTTCGATTAGAGTTATATCTACTATGCCGTTCGCTAGGTAGGCGATACTATAGCGCTACTAATATATAATCGTTCCTAAGACTTTAACGTTACCTTCGAGGTTAAATGCCCCGATTCCGATCTCGTACTCTATCTCGCTATATAGCAGTTTAAGGTTATAGCGAAGCGCCTTAACATCCGCTATCGTAACGTTAAAGTCCGGTAGATAGTAATAAACTAAGAAGCGATACTACATTAACAGCTAAGTTTTCTTATCGAGTCTATACCGAGTATAACGCTTAAGGCTAAATATACCTTTAGTCTTATTACCTAGATCGGTAACAATCTAATATAAACACTAGTGCTTCCTATAATCCGGCGACCGTAGCTACGCCGCGCGAGAAACTAGAACATTATATATAAAACCGCTATATACGAGTACGACCGATATTAAGCAAAATCTAGTATATACCGCTAATCTATCCGCACTTTGCTATACGTCTTTCAACTACCGCCGATCCTTATCTCGTATATCCTAGAGTCTAGAACGTAAGGTCTATATAAACCGGAAACATACGAGGGCGACGTTATAGAGTCGTAGAGGTACTAACGCCGAGCTACGACACCCGAAGAATGCATTATAATAACTTAAGTAGAGGTTGTCTACGAGGTGCTTAACGAACAGCAATTAGTCGTATATAGACCGCGACTACTGCCTTAGTACACTCTCCGAGCTTAAGTTAATATATTCGTCGAGCCTCCTTTAACTACGTTCTCTATCGCATAGGTAAAGGTTATTCCCGAGACTATATAGCGGTCTAAATGCGGCTAACAATTGTACTATCGTACTAGGCCTACTATTATTATAGCTACTCGCATTAATTAACACCTTATAAGACGTCTCCTATAGCATGTTCTCGGGCGTCGGCGCTAGCCGCTAAGGACAATAAGGTAGCAAGCAACTACCCTATATAATCGAGAGTATACGGATATATATCGTTAAACTCCGTACCGGCAATAACGAGAAGTAGCGTTTGCGCTTCTTAATAGGTAAAGGAGGATCCGACTTCGTCTTAATTACGACCTCGCTAAACCGGAGACTAGGCCGTATACTCGCTATTGCTATCCGAACCGCTTCGTCGCTATAGTTAGTAAGTATAGGTATATATAATAAGGGTCGCAATTCGGGACTACCGTTAATATAGAGAGCGACTAGGACCGCCGTATATATCTAATCCTATGCGATAGTTCGAGTCTAACTATCGATACCGAACCCCGCCGGCTAGCGCTTGTATTGTATCTACTGCTCCCTATCTATACTATAGTTATAAGCAACCTAGACTTTACAGTCTCTATACCTAACGTTTACTAGGTAGCGTAGGATTTAATCCTTTAGCTCGATCGATAGTTTAGAGAACGACATCCTCGCCTTAGCTAGATAGTAGTATAAGGCTATTATAGTAAGCAGCAATTATAAGCGTTTAATAAAACTTTAGGTACGCACCTAAAATTTCCTTACGTTATACCTTATATAACCTTATATAACCTTATAGGCTATTACCTAATACTAGTACGGCTTAGGGTTTAAAGCAAATATCGCTATTAGACGCGGCGAATACCGCTAGCGGGGAACACGTAGTCCGTACGTAACGCAACTTTTCTTCTTTTACAAACCTGCTCCCTCTTCTTAACTTAAACATTAATATTAACCTTCCGTAGCACTTACTATTACTAGTACTAGAATAGGTGCATACCTAAAGTTTCTTTAAAAACACTAACAGTTAAACTATTTTCGAAAGAAACATATTACTATAATCGAGAAAAAACTATAGCTATAAGTTCCCTACTTATCCCTAGCGCGCGTAAGCGCAAATTAGGCACTAGTCCGCTAAGCGACCTACCGCAAACCCCGACGTCTACTACTAAGAAGCAGTATACTATACTACTTAGCCTCGGCGATCCTTCCCCGAAAGAGTCGCTAGTAAAGAAGGCTAAGACCGCTAATACGCCTAAGAAGTTAACTAAAGCTAAGTAGGACAAGACTATCGGTATAGAGATAGACTAAGATAAGCTTAACCTAGCCGAGTAGAGGTTTAAGGAAGGTCGCGTTAACAGCTTTAAGGACATTATAGACAAGACCCGCGGCGTAGTAACGGCCCTATCCTATAGTTAAGGTGTCTATATAGCCGCCTACTCTACTAGATCTATTAAGAACGAGACTACCGTAGGAGCTATAGAGATCCTAGTCGGCGACTAGTTCGTACGTATAATAACGAAGCTCGAGCTAGCGTTTAAGTATTTCTGCTTATATCGCGTCGTAAGTGTAATAGGCCTAAGTATATCCCCTTTTTTCATTCTTTTTTTCCTTTACCGTTACATCGATTCTGCTTAAGAGATAAAACTTTAGGTATATACCTGTTCTACGCGTTAGGTAGGTGCGTACCTAAAGTTTCCTTAAAACACTACGATTTAGGTATACGCCTTAAGTTAACTCTAAAGATAAAACTTTAGGTATATACCTATTCCGCGCATTAAATAGGTACGTACCTAAAGTTTCTTCGAAGGTTTATAATTTAGGTATACGCCTAAAGTTTCTATATTCTTAATTCTCTTCTCTAGAATAGTACTAAGTTATTATAGCGAACATTTAGTAAATACGAGAGCGCGTCGGCTAAGTACGCTAGACCCCTAGCGGGTACTCGCCGTAAAGCTAGACTGACTAAGCGTAAGGGCAAACAGCCCGTTTTATTAGAATACGTTAGCGATAGCGAAGACGCCTAAGGTTTAGACGATGTAGTAGAGTAAGACTCTAATAACGACGTCGATAAGATAGATGTCGACGAGAAAGATAGCAGTAACTAGTAGAGCTACCGACTCTAGCTTACGCCGAATAAGATCCTTAAGACTATCTCTAGCTTTACTAAAGGCTAGATTAAGGTTAAGAGTATAATAGCGGAGGACGACGACGAGGCAGATCGCGCTCTTACGGGCCCGCGCTATCCCGATACCGTTAAGGGCAACCTAAAGCGTATAGCCTTTGTCTACATCCGCGCCGTATAGAAGATAAAGGTTATTCTAGACTCCCTCGATCCTATAATCGATCGGCTAGATCTAGCGTACATTCCTACGTTCTTCGTAGGCACTCCTACTATGCTTTATAGACCTACTCTCTAGCTAGTCTACCTAGTCCTAGACCTAGATATATATAGAGAAGACCTCTATCGAGGACTACTACTCTTATACCTATATAACAAGATAAAGAATAAGAATATTAACGCCTCGGTTAACCTATTACTCGAGCTAATAAGGATCTCCCGCGTCGCTACTACTACTACCCCGGTCTATATCGACCTAAAGGCTAGCCGAGTAAATACTAAAGAGTAGGAAGAGCGTATAGGCAATGTTATAGAGACATTACTAAACCTCGTTAAGAAGGGTCTATATAATAGATCTGCTACTATAGAGATATAGCGTATATAAGGTAATACCGATCCGGATACTACGCTTAAGACGTTCGACATTTCGCCTAAGCGTAGCAATATAAATCTAGGGACTAGCCTACGCCTAGACAACTTTGCTAATAATAAGGCGCGTATCGCCTATATTAATAATATTGTCCTTACTACCGGTAGCGCGCGTCTATATCTATAGCTTTTTAGCGATCCTACTAAGATCGAGCGCCTAGGGTTCGATACCGTAATACCTAAGGTTAATATAGGCGAGGTATAAGCCTTCTAATAGCGTTACGCCGAAGATACTAATAATAAGCGTACTAGCGCCTATAATACCGATAGTACCCTAGTTATCGATAGTAAGATATTTGCGCTTATTAACTCCGCTATAAACTAGAAGAGCGCTAAGGCACCTACGTTCGAGGATGCCTATACTTCGCTCGATATTATACCCGAAACATTAAGCGTGCTAGACGGCTTTACTAAGTTAGGGTTTAAGGCTATATACTACGGGCTAAGCTTGTAGCCTTAGTAGGTAACTAGTATAGCGTACCTTAAGCGTATAATGCTCTCTCCTACTCGGTTCGCTATTATAGGCGACGACGTTAGCCTCGGTAAGACTATTTAGGTCCTCGTTACAATCTGCGAGATAGCGAAAGAGACTACCCGCTAGATTAAGGTCTACGATAGTAAGCTTTCCCTACGATTTATTATAAAACTTTAGGTACGTACCTATTCTTACGAGATTTAGGTACGCGCCTAAAGTTTTATTATTTCCGATCGTTATAATTTTTAGGTATACGCCTAAAGTTCCTTCCTACTAACAAAACCTTTGCTAACTTTTCTTATCTAGATAAAGTCCGTTCCCGCGTAAGCGTCGTAATAACTAATACTACTACGAAGTACCTAGTAGACTATCCCGACTAGTTCCCCCTCGACCGAACGCCTAAGAAGCGTAATATTATCGAGAAGATATAAGCTAGCGACGAGGCATTTAATCGTAATGCCTCTATAAACAAGGCTAGAGCGGAGCTTAGTCTACGCCCTAAATACCGCCTACCGATTATCGTCTGCCTACCGAATAGTCTTACGGCTTAGCTTACTAATACCGGCATATACTTCTACGATCTAGAGGGTAACCGTTCTAAGTATATCTATATATATACGTTCTATTTACTCGGCATTAAGAAGAATTAGCGAGATAATTAGTTTGCTAAGTCTACGCCTATCCCTACGAACCTCGAGGCTCTAAAGAGTTAGTTAGCTATCTAGAACGGCGATAACGAACAGACATCGCGCAATCTAGTACTTACTACCTACTAAGCACTATCTAGACAGATCCTCGAGGTCGGATCGACTGTTAGGGTTTCTAAGAAGCGAACTATAGCTATTAACGAAGATAACGAGGACGTCGATAGCCTCGCGGGCGATGTCTTAGACGACGAGGATAGAGGCACTACGCTTACCGACCTCTAGTAGGCGGACCTTATAATATTAAACGTTCTACTTATCCCCGAGGACTCCTTCTCTCTTATCGCGGCCGACGAGGGTTATACGGTAGGCAATCCTAAGGCTAATTAGACTAACGTATTATATAAGTTACGACCGTAGAATAGTATAGCTATTATTACTACTATAGTTATTCGTAACTACGTATATAATATAGCGTCGATTGTCCGCTTTAGTTAGCGCTAAGTTAAGAACCTCCTAGATTTAGGTTCTAACCTAAAGAAGAACAATATAGACGTCGATAAATATAAACGTCTATCTTATAAGTTCGAGACACTCTACGACTATAACTAGAGTAAGATTCTAGATACCCCGTATAGGCTTACGGGCTGCCCGGATCTCCTACTTAACTAGTACTACCTAGCCGCGCTCTATCCTAAAGCGATCTATAAAGCGATAGGTAGTACGACAAATATCGGCTTCGTAATGCTACTGCTTCTAAGTCTAGTCTAAATCCGCTATATTAAGGGCTAAACGATCGTCGCGAATAGCGTCGACTATCGTATCGGCACCGATATCCTACCTATATACTTCTATAATATCGAGATTCGTATAGACGATACTAGCTATACGATCTATAATAGAGCCTATAGGTAGTTTACTAATACGGTAGATAGTAAGCGTCTATATACTATAGACGAAGACGATAAGACTAGTTATAGTACTAGCCTACGCCGTTAGCTTATACTAACCTCTAATAACCCTATTAGCTCGGTTATGCTAAGGCGCTACTTAGATACGAGTACTAAGCTTATTAACTTATTATAAGTTTTCTAAAACTTTAGGTATATATCTTTTTTAGCTACGATTTAGGTGTATACCTCAAGTTTCTATATTTTAGACATTACTAACCTTTTGTTGTAGGACTAATAGGTCTATCGACCCTTTTACGTACCTTTATATATCCCTTAAGGGCGACCTCTAGATACTACTGCCCTCGGATCGATTTAGCTGCCTTAACTTCCTCTACCGCGTATTCTCGAAGTATTATGCTTTCCTAGAGATCGTCCGAAACATCGTGCTTATCGAGTTGCTAAAGCTCGTAGTCTAGGCCTACGAACCTATCTCGCTCCTAATTGTCGAGGCTATTTGCGGCCTACTCTAGATCCTATATATTGTAATCCGCGCTAGCATTAGTAATCGTAGCCGCGTCCTAGCCGAGCGCGCCTTCCTAAACGACCCTAGCGTTCGTATTATAATTATCTCTTCGTATATAGGAGCCGAGTCCGCTAACTACTAGAAGGTAGCTTTCTTTATAGTTATACTCTACGCCGTTTCGTTCCGTATTAAGTGCTAAGCTAGCGGTCGACTTTACCGTATAGGCTAAGAATACGATATAATAGTCTATATCTTAAATGTCGACGAAACTATTAATTAGGCCTTATAGTATAAGTACGAAGTGCGGTTCCTTAAGTAGATTCGCTCTACCTATACCCTTAGCCCGGAAGATATAGAGGTTATTATACGAGACTACCTATTCTAAAACAACTATACTAAACAACGCGAAAACGACGCCGTAGAGGAGCCGACCGGCCTCGTTCGAGAGTCTATCGAGACGCGTATCTATACGGTTATAGCCGACGCTCTACTACGTACTATATATAGCGTACGCTCCCCTCGTACTAACCCCGTATAGGCTAATATTATAGATCCTACTAGAAAGAATACGTTGCCGAACGAGACGCTGTTCTGTTTAGTATATAGCGGCACGGTTACTCGTAAGGTTATCGGACAGATCTAGGATAGGAAGAGAGAAGGCGACGACTAGCTTATTAATAAGGACCTGCCTCCCGATTAAGTAGATAAGCTTAAGGTTAAGCTAGTCGCTAAGTACGTCGAGGACCGCTAGTACCTCTAGCGTAAGACTAGGCTACTAACTGTCTAATAAGATAAGGTTAATAATATCGTATAGTATTACGCCGACTAGCTTATATACAGAGATACCGTAAGGCTAGCGCACTTAAGTAGAACCGGTATATTCTCCTATTTAAACTTTAGGTATATACCTATTATTATATACTTTAGGTATATACCTAAAGTTTCTTCTAAATGTTTCTAAGTTAATACTAATAACGATTACAGATATCGTATCCTAGTTCTATAACTAGGTCGACTCGCTATCCGACTATATTATTAACGGCCTCGCCTACGTTATAGAGAAGGAGGGTATAGTAGTCTCTCTATAGCTCCGATAAGACAGACCTCCGTTCTCCCTAATATAAACTACCTCTCCCCTAGAAGAGGACGAAGAGTAGCCCCCTTAGAAGCCCGATCTATTATCCCTCGGCGAGGAGGTTAAGAATAGTGTTGTTAATAGCAAGTAGTACGAATTAGTTACTACGGTAAACTAGAACCTAAACGCTATAAAGCCGACCGACCTAGCCTACGCTAAGGTTCGAAAGTCTCTATGCGAGCTTTAGAGCCTTATTAGAGAGTAGGAGGACTACGAGGATTAACTAATAGTGTTTAAGGAGCGCTAGGCGGAGAAGGTAGCCGTAGCGTAGAAGAAAGCTTATATATTACTATCGCCGCTAGATAGTCCTCTACTATCTCTATCGCCTCCTCTACTACCTCTACCCCTAGGTACGGTAAACGGCGATCTACTATATCCCTCCTCTCCCGTCCTACTACTAGCTACGGTTAACGATAATCTACTACGTGCTCCTTTACCTAATAGCGACCTCTCCGATCGCTTAGATATACTACCTACTCCCTTATCCGGACCTCTAGAGCCGACTGCTATAGAGATCGCTACTACTATCTTAAACACTAAGGCTCTACGTAACAAGTTCGTTATCTTAAACCTACCTAGTTCGCCTCCTATACCTAATAGTACCTAGGCGGTTAGCGAGACAGCGTTCGTAGATAGATTTAATCGGTTAAGTAGGTAGGGGCGAGTCCGGGCGTACGATTACCTACGAGATTTGTCGGGCGGTACTTACTAGAAGCAAGGCAAGAATCTATTTAATAAGTAGTAGGGCATTTAGCAATATAGTTGTCGGTAATATAGTTAAAGCTAGTTCGTAGTAGCAGATATCTCTCCTCTCCTATATTATATATATATATGTCTACTAGTTAGTAGCTTAGGGCGGAAATGCGTCTATAGTAATAAAAGTTTAGGTATATACCTAAAGTCTCTTCCTATACTAACGTAGTATTAAAGTATCTGTCTTAAAAACATATATACCTAATACTTAGTAGGTAGGTGTTGAAAATTGTCTATATCGGCGAAAGTTTAGATATATACTAAAAGTTTCTCCCTCTACTAATATAGTATCAAAGTATCTATTATAAAAAACATATATATATAATAGCTAGTTAGTTAAAAATTGTCTATAGCTATACGCGAATACGTTTAGTATACGGCTCGCATTCGAGATATAGCTCGCTATCGCCTACGAGACGTCGCGTTCGAGATATAGCGAGATATCGCGTTTAAGATATAGCTCGCTATCGCCTTCGAGATTAAGCGTTTATACTATCGCGTTCGAGATATTGTATCCGAGATATCGTATTCGAGATATCGCTCGCTATTGTATTCGAGATATCGCTCGCTATTATATTCGGGATATCGCTCGCTATTGCGTTCGAGATATCCCTTTCGAGATATCGTATCCGAGATATCGTATTCGAGATATCGCTCGCTATCGCGTTTAAGATATCGTATTTTAGGTATCGCGTTTAAGATATAGCTCGCTATCGCCTTCGAGATATCGCGTTCGAGATACGGCTTACTATCGCGTTCGAGATATCGTATTTAAGATATCGTATTTAAGATATAGCTCGCTATCGCCTTCGAGATATTACGTTCGAGATACGGCTCGCTATCGCCCTTTTCGATAATAAGATATTATATTCGGGATATAGGTCGCTTTCGCCTTCGGGATATAGGTCGCTCTTAGGATACGGGTCGCTTTCGCCTTCGGGATATAGGTCGCTCTCGGGATGCGGGTCGCTTTCGCCTTCGGAATATAGGTCGCTCTCGGGATACGGGTCGCTTTCGCCTTTAGGATATAAGTCGCTCTTAGGATACGGATCGCTTTCGCCTTCGGGATATAGGTCGCTCTCGGGATATAGCTCGCTTCCGGATTTCGGAAAGCGGCTTACCCTTAGATTTCGGGAAGCGGCTCGCTCTCGGATATTAGAAAGTAGGGGTTACCTCGGTATTCGGCCCGCTTTCGGATATATCTCGGATCCGGCTCCGACTAGATCCTAGAGCTAAATATTCTAGTATTATAATATTCGAGTATATAGCGTAGGCGCGGCCGTACGTCCTCTAAATACTAAATAGGGATATTAGAATATTTATACTAAAACGTTTACTTTCTATTAGTAGACCTCGCCTACGGCCGTAGAATTCGCCTATAGCCGTTTCTTCTCGTTATCCCTAAGAGTCGGTTTTATACCTATATATTGTTTATATACGACTCCCTTTACGTCGCTTCTACGCAAAGTTTAGATAATCTACCTTCGCGTCCTAAGTCTCGCTAATCTATCCTAGCGTAAATATAGCTACTAGATAATCTATTCTTTTTATTAGTAGCTTGTTACTTTATACTATTACCTTACTATTATAGCAGATTACTAGCCTCTTTATTATATATAAGTATAGGTTTCTTCTTTATAAGTATAACGCGCGTCTAATAGAGATGTCTCGACCCGACTTAATCTTATTACTCCCGCGTAGTATAAAGATTTCCTCGTAGTATAGAAACTAACCGACGAGAACGCAATAGCTCTTAAAGTCCTATACGGACCTAACGAACCTAGAACTACGAAGGTAGACACACTTAGGCGTATATTCGAATAGATCGGTAATTCTATTAAGAGTAACTCGGTTAGGGCGACTATACTCTAGCGGTACGCTCTATAGTATAAAATCTAGGAGACTAGTACTAATCCTTTACTCTATATATCCTAAGCCTTCGTTCGAAGCCTCGACTAGTACGGCCTAATCTATTACGCCGTCGTCCTCGGAATATCTATAGACGCCTCCCGCCGAGTAAGTAACTATATTATCGAAGCCGCCTAAGGCGAAGATTGGTTTACTTAAGCCTCGGAGCTTGTCCGGCTTCCGTTTAGCGCTCTACTTTTAGTACCTAAACGCATTCTCGCTAACATTGTAGCTACTACTCGGATTAGACTTAGTCTCGAAGAAGCCTATCGCTTCTAGATATAAGGCAAATAGAAGAGGCTCGCGGAAGCCTAGAATAGTCGCGTTAATAAGAGGAAGAGCGCTCTTTACGATTTTATTACCGGTAGTAATATTACTGCTATAAGAGACGCTTATAAACCGAAACCTAGCAAGGAACGTACGATATAGGCCTACCTACCTAACATTCCTAAAGACTATATCGTTCTCTAAGGCTTTAAGATAGGGCGCAATTTACTAGCGCCGAAAAAACACCTATTATACGCCTTACGTAAAAAACATCTAAGGAAACCTAGGGTTAAAGCGGGTAGTAATACACTAGTACTAGATTTATAGCTAGAAGACGATAGCGTAGAACCCGATATACCGGTATTAGACGACGAAGGAGGGAAAGGTACCTAGGACAATCCTCTTAATATAGACGGAGATATAGCTTCTAATTTTCTTAATATATACGATAGATTAGAGCTCCGTTTATAATGTCGCCGGCTTAGCCGTAGAGAAGGGATAGAAGCCTACTATGCCTACTACCGCAAATAGTAGATAGACTTTACCTATGCTTTGCTACCGAATATTAGAGAGCGTCTCGCTACGTTAGGCCGGCTACTATATATATAAACTTTAATTACTCCGTTCCTACTACGTACCGTCCCTATACCTAATATATATAAATACTAACTATTTTGCTATATAGCGAAAGATCTACCCGTTTTCTAGCTAGTAAAGTAGTCTGTATCTTATACCTTTTACTTAATCTTACGACCGCCTCGCTTAGAAGCCCGTAACCTATACGTATATAGCTCCCTACTATCCCGAGGTAGATTAGCTCGTAGCTATATACTATCTATTCTAACCGCCTGCCCGGATTTATAACTAGTTTATACCTACGCTATACTAGGTTATATTCTATACGACCTTCGCCTTATTATTTTCCTATATACTATTTATAGTAGATACGGCCTATATAGAGATGCTATTAAGGTTTGGGTTAGACAATCCGCGCCTTAACTACTTTAGTCTATAAAGGAGGCGATAGATATACGTCCGTTAACGCGCTCTCGCGATTAATATATTATTACGATCGAGATTATTAGGGTTATAAGAACTACTCCTAATACCTAGGGACCTATATATCGGAAAGACACCGTTTCGAGGATTACTTCTATTATCTTCCTTAATATCGCATTATTAAGTACGTAACTTACCGATACGCCGTACCCCCTTACTATTTTTACGCTTACCTTAGCCGCTAATACCGATATACTATTCCTATTACTATCCGTCGCCTTCTTATCGAAGAATTTAAGCCGTTCCCCGATGTTGCTATAATACCCGACTAGGTGATTTGGCCCTAGCTAACCGATAATTAAGCCCTAGAGTTCCCGCTCTACTTCGATTATTTCTAATATACTACTATCGACGAATAGGGCGAACAATATACGGCTGTCTTTTACTCGCGTACCTCGATATAAGAGCATTATAAAACGCGATACAAGTAGACTAATACCTAGACTCGGGGCGGTAGTAGAAAAGCCCGCCTATAAGAGATACCTAATCGCCTATAGGAGAGTAATGTCTACGTATAGTAATTCTTCTGCCCTAAAGCTAGGTACGAACCCGGATAGAATCGCCTATTCTAGGTCTATCGTCGCGCTCGTATAGTGCCTATTCCCTCCTTATTATATAACGACTAGTTTGCGTCTACCCTAATTAAAGCCTAGGCCGATATCTAGGAGAAACTAGACGAGGATTAAAATATCGTTTATAATAGCTTAGCCTACGTATCTGCCCTCCCTCCCTAGATTTAGTAACTCTTTATCGACCTTTACGTCGTCTTACTCTATAAAAACGAAATATAGGCCGCTATCCGCCTCCCTAAAGAAGATAATAAGCCCTATACCGTAGAAGTTATCGCTATCGCTCGCCGAGCGTTCTCTTATACGATAAGGCATTATAGCGAAAGTAGCCCCTATTTTAACCTTACTAATTCCCGTAAGTAAGCCCTCGCTAACTTTTATAATATAATATAGAAGTCCGACTATTATAAATATTTTCGCTTTCGGCGCTATAAGACCCGCTCGAGTGAACTCGAATACGCCGACGCTATACTATACGCGCTAGTATATTTTATTCGTTATATCTCCTCTAAAGTTCTATTTTTCCCTTTTATAATATCGCTTACCGATAAACTTAACGACGACGTCGACGCCGAAGTCGCTAGTTAAGTAAGCGATAAAGTCGACGAAAAAGTCGACTATAGCCCTATCTAAGTAACGCTAACCGACGAATAGCGCGAACTCTAGAATAAACTTAGCGACCGCGTCCGAAGCGGTATTACCGAGACCGAAGAACTAGAACTGTATCCTCTTATTTCCTAGTTATTACTCTCTCTATTCTAGTACCTAATTAGTAGTCGTCGGTTCTACTTCCTGCTCCTTAGCTACCTCGCCCTTTATACGATATAACCGTATTTAGGCGTATAGCGGGAGCCGAACGACTTTAATTACTATCTCTCCGCTATTATTTAGATAGGGCAACTCCTCGTATTTAACTACTTCCGGCGTTATAACTAGGGCTTCGACCGCGACGACGAAGTTTTAGAGGCTATTAAGTATAAGATAGAGTTACTCTTTACGCGAGAGACCGCTATCCGAGAAATTGTCCGCTAGCGTTAGTGCCCTCTTCGCCTTTACTAGCAACTATATATCGACTAATTAGGCTATCTAGGCCGCCGACGGTAAATCCGTTTAATTTAGGGACGTCGTACTACGAGTTATAGACCTAACTATCCTACTCGAGTATTGCTATCGATAGGCGTATAAGATCCTACGGCGCGACCTCCTTTTCGGACTTCCGTATAACTCTATTCCCCTTACCGACCTTTATAACCGCTCCGAAGAAACTACCGTCTACTTTAGCTTCCTCTAGAATAAGCGTAATACTACTATCGTTAACCTAGCTCGGACGTTCGTTATTAACGCTATCGCTAGTAATCCGGCTCTATTATATTTGTACTTAGAGGCCGGTTTAGATATACTCCGCCTTAGCTCGGTAGTTAGCGCGTATAAGCATTACGTCTAAGAGTTCCTCTAGCTACTTAGCGTCCTTATATTTATTAGTAGCGGTTAGCCCGCCCGCGAACCCGAATTCTTCTTAGCGACATAGCGTAACACTTAGTCGGTCCGCTCTATTACTATCCGAGATAGATACGTTATAATTTACCTAACCTATACTAAGCTCCGCTAGAAGCTAAATAATAAACAAAACGTCCGCTTCCTATTTAAGCTCGGCTGCCTACTTATCGATTACCTTATATATATTTAACTATTTCGCGAGCTCTACTAGTATTAATCTAACCCCGGGTAGGTACTTAGTCCTTTCCTCTAGTCTAAGGACAACCTTATCTAGTCGGATAATACTATAACCCGATACCTTCGTCGATAGACTATAGCCGCTAGCCTACCTACCTTCGGTATTAGCGAGTAGCGTTACTTCTCTGTCGCTATCGTTAAGAAATTCTTTAGTAAGTTCGTAGGCTTCGATTAATTAGACGCGGACGACGAAGATAACGAGGTCGACGATATAGAGGTAGCTATAGCTAGGTAGCGTAACTATAGTCTCTATACCGCTAACATTTTATATACTAACGCTAATCTATTCGCCGCGTCGTCTAACTTATAGGATAGCTTAATCTAAGGCGGGTACTGCGCGTCTCGTATCTAGTCGAACTTCCTCTAGCTTCCTACCGCTATTACTCGCTACTAGGGGACCTAGCCGTCGCTAGATAGCTCTATTAGTAACCTCTTAGTACTCGAGAATAGTAGTCTCGCCCCTGTTTTTACCCTCGATAAAGCCCTATAGTACGCGCGCGAAATTATATAAAACCCGTAGCTATAGTAGAAGAGCGAGGGTTAAGCGACCGCTATACGATAGATCCTCTCCCTCGAGGCCTAACTACTCGTCGTCCTCGGCACTAGCGCTAGTAAGAGTCTCCTCTTTATAGTTCCTTACTATATAAAAGGTGCGCGGACTACCGTACTTATCCTTCCTCTAGTTGCTCTACGAGTTAATATACTTACCCGACTTAAAGCCGCTAAAGTGTTCTACGTAGTATAGTAACTAGGAATAGAGCGCCCCGCTTCCCTTATTCTAGTTAGCGCTAAGGCCGCCTACTCTATCTAATTTATTATATATATATAGCGTCTCGGGGTCTAGAACTAGCTCGATTGTATCTTTGTCGACGAGTGCTATTTAACTGTAACCGCGTTGCCGTACCGCTCTATCTTTCGCTAATTTAGCTATCTCGGGTCGATTAGTACCTAGGTCGTCTACCTAACCGCTACTCTACTACTATTAATAGAACCTAAATTCCTATAGCGTAACGTTATCGCCTAGCCTATAATAGTACGGCGGAGTACTAATCGCGCTAATATTGTATATCGTGTTTCCTTATACTAGTAGGTATAGTTACTACTTATAGCTATACGACTTATTAGGAAGCAACCTAGGGCGAGTATATTCGTACCTAGCGATCGCGTCCTAGTATTCGTATATAGTCTCGACTACGCCGAGTAGCTAGCGAGGGAAATTAATTGCCCGTACTTTACTACCGCTAGTAGAACTACTAGCGAGAAAGAATAGCTACTCGACGCCTAGCTTAATAGTACCGACAATCTATTTCTCGTCGCTACTCCTACACTCGGCGAAGGATTCGACGTACTACGTATTCGGGTTGTTATCTACGTCGGCCTCCTACCCTTACTAATATTATTCGTATAATAGTCTAGTCGCGCTAGGCGAGATAGAAAGCTAGTACTATCTTACCTCCTACTACTAACCGAACTAACTATACTAGTAACAGTCGATTAGAGTAAGCTTAGCTTCGATTAATACTCTTACGTAGATAACGTTAGTTATATATAGCAGCGCGAGAGGCAAGCTATATAGCAATATACTCGCGTAGGTAAATGTTTGCGTCTAATTATATCTAATTACCTCGATAGTCCCTAATTCCGCCTAACGTATATATCTAACCTAGACGATAGTAACGAGCTCTACTAACGATATATATACCGACTAGTACCGCCTCTAACCTAGCCCGAAACGCCGTAGGCTTAGGCGATCTGTCGGTAGACTACCTATTTCTAGCGCATCTAGTAAAACGAAGCTAGTAGTATAATATAGTTCGACCGCAACCTCGCCGTTATCTAATAACTATATACTATCTACCGCTTCGTTAATCCCCGCCTCCCTATATACTAATTCTCTTAATGCCTACGCGCTAACTTCGTAGTTGCAAAGAAGAGGCAAGCGCTCTAGGCTAAGCCGATCGAGAGGTACTATACCTACTTCTACTACTATTTCCCTTTTACTATATACTAGGAATATAGCAAGCAAACACGGAGTTGTTAACGGCTAGACGTTATATAGCTAGTCGCTATCGGCGTATTCTAGTCGCTATAGATAGGTCCTACTTAGATCCAGGATAAATTCTAGTACTAATTTAAAACGCTAGAGAAATACCTCGGGTAGATAACTTAGAGCACTATATAGGATAGAGAAAAGGCTATCTAAGGTGTTCGTCTCTACGCTATCGCTATCGAGTACGTTCTAGCTAGGAACGTTAAACTAGATCCGGTACCCGCTAACAACTATATAGAGTAGGAATTCTAGACGCTAACTATTTCGCTAGCTAGAAAAAAAACAATAATATACCGGTCGTACTATTTACTTTTCCGTCTAGCGAAATAGTCGGTACGTAGCTATATTATCGCTATATTAACTCGGCAGTTAGGCGGGAGTAATAGTCTCTAATCTACTAACGACATTATTATACTAGTATTCTTATTAAATTAATAACGCTATAGCGTCGCTACGCTCGTACGCTATAGTATAAGATATCTACCGACGTTAGAAGTAGAGTATATAACTAAATAGTTATAGCTAGCATTTACCTATATCGGTAGACCGTTTAAGTTAAATACGGATAGAGCGTAGTTAGTCGAGATCTAAAATATAAACTATCTATCTACCAAACTACTATTACTCGATATATTCTACTCTCTCTATCCTTACCCTAACTGCCTCCTCGTCGCCTTTCGCCTACGTCGTATATTAACCTACCGACGATAATATACTAATAGTATCGTCGCCCTTTATCGGAGTATTTCTGCCCGTAGACTTGTTATCTCTACTACTATCTCTACGATCTGTTCCTCTAGTACCTCTATACTTAGCTACTCCTTATTTATTGTTCGCCCTTATACTACCTAGCCGGCCGACAAATCTTCCTCTACGCTCCTCCTCCCGCTTACCCCCTATTTATCGTAGCCTTTGCCTAGTCTACCTATTCCTCCCTTATTAACCTCTATTATACCCTTACTTAATCTACTTATTACTCTCTCGTTAACTTCTATTATGCCCTTACCTACTATTATATTACTACCTACTAGTATACTATCTACCTAATCGCTAGGCCTATTAACCCGCGCCTACGTCGCTAACTTATCTAGTCGCTATTCCCCTATTTCTATCCTATAATAGTATATTTCCTATGTAAATGAAAACGCTATATATTCTACGTAATATAACTATTTCTCCTCCGCCGAGAAGCTCGCCTAGTTATACTATAGAAGTAGTAGTAGTCGCTTGTATAACTATCGTTATATTAATATTCTATCGTAATACTCGGCTATATTACCGGTCGCTAGCGCCGGCTCGGTATAACTCGCTAATATTTAGTAGTCGGCTATCTCGGTAGTCTTACTCGTATCTACGCGACGGCTAGCCGTAGAGAGAAGTTTCGGAATAGCGACGTACTCGAGCAGTTTAGTAGGCGAAATCGGATAAAGATAGGATACGGATAACCTCTAGAACCGACGTCCTCTTATATCTTTCCTCGCTATATATATTAGACTACCTACCGTATCGCTACTTTATCTATTATTATAGCCGATCCTACCTTACGTCCTCCTAGAACCGTACGTAAACTCGATTAAATTTTACCGTACCGCTCGTACCTACGCGTCCGCCTCTACTTATCGTATACTATTTCTTTTATAATATACTACTTACCTACGCACTCTCTCTAGTATACTCGAATAGCGCGGTTATACTATACCGTATTTCGATCTAGGCGTCGCATTTGAAATCCGCGTATATAAGTTAGGTTTAATTTAATCTCTCCTCGTACGTCGTTATATATTATCTATCGTAATCTCTTATATTCTCTCTAGCCCCTACTATTACTTAGGGGTCGAGCGCTAATACTATAGCTCTCTCGCCTCGCATTTATATATACTATCGACGGTAGCAAATAAAGTGCTACTTACCCGGGTTATTTCTTACTACCGGTATCTACTTTATACCTATTATCCTAGCGAGTACGCTAATACCCCGACCGATCGACGTGCTAGCTTAGTTTCTATACTATCGCACTAACTATAGGCCTCCTCTAGTAGTTAGGTTAGATCTCGCTAGTAGAGGATATACTCGGTTAAGTCGGATTATACCCCGTATAACTTAACGTAGGTATACTTGCTAGACAATCTACCGGTTTTTCCCTATCTCGCGATACCTGTATTAAAATACTAGAACCTATCGGTAGAGGAGTTAGCTAGATCGAGTATTATTAGATATAAGCTATTTATAGAGATCTTATACGTTAACCTGCTTATATATATAGCATAGTCGATACTACGCCGCAGTGCCGCTAAACATCGCTAGCTACGTATAGGAGGTAAATGTATATAGTTATAGTGCTACCGGAATTTCTATATCTAGCACTTCTATCGTACAAGACTTAGGCGTTATATAACCTAGGGCTAATCTACTAAACGACGATTAGATACGAACCGGTTTGCTAGGTAGCAAACTATATTATCTATATTACTTTTGCTAGCTAGTAAAATAGTTAGTACTCTCGCATTGTAATTGCGGTTATAGCAGATGCGTCTACTAGCTATAGGTCGTAGTATAGTAACGCTACTAAGGCTCGAACCCTAATTGCGCTATCTATCCCTAGATATAGCTCGACTATTATACCTCGCCGACTAGATTTTATCGTATATCGTCTGTTAGGACGTCCGGTATACTATCTATACCGTTATCGCAGCCTTAGCTATCTTAGTCTAGTATATTCTTACTTACCTAGTAGTCTACTATTATCTAATCCGGCTATTGTCGAGGCAATCCGATATATCCTTACGTTATAATACTAACGGACCCGTATACGGACTTGTTAGGCTATATACTAGTTTATATATAGTTATTATATATGCAATAAAATACTACGATTAACTCGGTTAGTATTCGGTTCTTAAAACTGTTAACTCGTAATATCGTAGAATAGATAGCGGTTAGTTCGTCTACCCGGGATATACGTCCGAAATTATAGTATATTTTCGAACGACTACAATTCTCGAAAACTAATTTCTCCCCCGATCGATTAGATAACAACGCCCTAATCTAACGACATCTTTTATTATTTATCTACCCGAATATAAACCTACTATAACCGAGACAGTCCGAGCAAATTAGTAACCTTACCGCTGCTAAGATTTACCCTAATCGTTGCTAACCCTCGGGTCTAGCTTACTTACGTATTACGCTCTATATACTAACGGCGTTTTCTAGGGCAGGTTTTATAGGTTACCTCCTCCTACTACCGTATATTATATAGTAAATTATTAATAGTATAATGCTAAACTGTTTTGCCGCCTAGCAAACTGCCGGGCTATTATCTATTTTCCTAGCTAGCAAAACGGTTAGTACTCTTATATAGTCGTATTTATTATCCTATAGTTTAACGGGTTAGGGAAATACGAGGCGGTCTATATTACTTAACTACTATATCTACTTAGAGACGATAGTATATATACATCGAATGCATTACGTGTAATATACTTAGTATAGGCTTATATATACTCGAGCCTATCGATATATTATAGTTACCCTGCCTAGAATAGATCTATCGTCTCTAATATTTCCGAGATACCGCCCCGCGTAGCCTCGAGCTATACGGCTACTCCGATACGTATACTATCTCGTATTCTCTAGCCTTCCTCCTATACTATACTTACTATTCGATTAGCGTTAGATATCCCGTCTAATAATAAAGGTATATACTCGTCGCAAATATAGTCGATTAAATCTTTATTCCTAAACTTAAGTTCTAGGACCTCCTTTACCTTCCCTAATGCTTTATCGAGGTTAGCTATACTATATACGTCTAGTAGCTTACGGTATGCCGCCTCTAGAACCGGAATTACCTTAATAGTAAGATCTACTAAATCCTATTATATAGGTAGCCCTACTACTCGGCGTAGTAATCGGATGCTATTTACTATTAATAAGTAGTCTAGGTACTATTTCGCCTAGTATAGGATCGCGTCGGGAAAGTACTCCTACTATACGCTTTTAATTAATATTGTCGTCGTCGTATAGAGTATTAATAGCGGATCGTCTAGATATATATCTAGCAGTATTAACTTTATATACTACGCGGCTAGACAATACCTATTTACGGTCGGGCAGTCTATTCGTATTACCGCTATCGTAACCGCTATCCTATCGATAATAAAGCCTACTAGACATATACGGTGCCTACTACTGTCTAGTTTTACGAATGTATTATCTACGATTAACGTCCTATCGCTCTTAGTATATAGCTCTAAAAGCTCGGGATAGGCGACGACTAGGTACTTAAACCTATCCTTTACCGTATCCGGCTATATATAAAAGCCCGCGTATCTTAGTATATTTAGTTCTATGCCTGCGGTCGAATAGTTCGGCCGTTTGATTTTCTTTATCTCTAGTAGCTACGAGACATCCTCGATAACCTTATCCGCTTGTTTTTTATTTAACCCCGCGCACCGATATACTAACCTAGCTACTGCTTTATATACTTCTATCGAACGACCCCGGATATATATTATTATAAACTGTATTCTAATTCGCTAGTACGCCTCCCGCGTACTATACTACTCTAGGTCTACTCGGTTGCTCTCGCCGTAGTTATAACGCGTATTAGATTAGTCTATTATCTACTTGCCCGTAATCTATTTATATCTCCCCTCGGCCTCTATTATCTCTATAATCCCTCGCTATAGATACGTATCTTCTCTATTTCTACCGTCGCCGTACTAGTACGTTATACGAGTTTGTTAACCTAATATATTAACATCGCATTTGCTTTTTATAATACTAAATCCCCTCCGCTTCGCCTATCTGTATATAAACTATTCGGCTACCTAGAATAACGGGAATTAATGCCTGTAGATCCGATCTAGTAGTCTATACGCCTCTATTAGACGCTCGTATCGCGCCCTAGTATTATCTGTCCTACTATCCTTACCGCGAACTCGTACTAGAGCGCCGGGTAATCTTATAATTATTAGATGTCGCTAGATAGCAGCGCTCCTCTCGCGATATATCTCCTCTAATAACTTCTCTCGCCCTCTTACGCCTCCGCCTAAGCGCTAACGATCCTATTCGCGAATAGCGTATTCGATATCGAGTAGCGTAAAGTAGTCGTCGGTTATACTCCGTAATAGGAACTACGATAGACTTATTATCGCTTCTAGCGTAACTGCCCGATTGTCGCGTATAACTACTACGCGGTATAGACAATCTATACTACCGTATCTAATACTTACTCGGCTAAGGGGAAACTCTATCCCCTCCTATAAACGGAATCGGCCTCGCTATTAAACTTAAAGACTAGTTATATCCCCTTCCCCTTCTATAGCGCGTAACTTATATCGCATCTATATATCTACGCTACTATCCGCCCTAATAGATATATCCTTACCTAAACTACCTATTATAGGAGATTACTATATTCTATACGTATATCTATCTCGCGCGTCTAATACTCGGTCGAAGACTCGACCCTCTCTTCTACCTTTATTCTATCTCGCCCGTTTCTACGTAGTATATCTCCTATAGCTTATTATATATATTAACTAATAATACGGCCGGTACTATTACGTACTATTACGCCGACCGCCCTATACCTACTAACGCGCCCTACAATCTCGTAATTAATAATACTAACTATTATTCTACCTAGCAAAACGGCTAGTATTGCCTTAGGTACCCGCTACCGCGCCTACGTAGCTCGATATCGCCTTTACGTCCGTCCTTTACTTAGGCTAAGTTTGACCGTATATTAGCGTATTTCGGCGGACTTTACTTTATAGTATTAACTAAGGCGGCGAACGAAGCGTAGTCCCGACCTTACTATATAAATTAGCTACGTCGCCTAGGAGGACTCTTTTATACATATATTAGTAGAGTAAACCGCTAGTCTACCGGTCTTGCCCCGAGCGCTATTAACGCACTAATATAGGTCTCTTCTTGGCCGCTAACTCTCTCTACTTTATAATCTACTTCTACTACTAGCGACCTATACTCGTCTATCTATTCCTCTAGCCGGCAAACTAGTCTATAGCCCTATACGTATATCCTACGCTACCGTACTATACTACGCTACGACTACCTACTAAGCTCCCTACTACGTCCGATTATCGCTATAGTAGACTATACCGATAGTGCCGCTATCGCGCCCTTCGAGGCCGAACTCCGTCGTCTCTATATTAATAAAAACTGCTAGCTGTTTTTCTACGCCTACTTAATTAATAAAGAGATCGAATACTACTATAGTCGAATATTAAGCTTCTCTTAGCTCGACCTCGACGGCTATTCCGAAAAGCTCCGCTAACTCCGACTACGTAAGCTCGCGATCTTCCTAGTTAGTATTAGCTATACTAGATTTTAAAGGGACTACACTCGGTATATTTAGAGATATTAGCCTCGTATACTAGCGATAGAGCCGTAGAAGTTAAGGTCGGAATCGTCTCTATATAGCTCCGCTATAATAATTAGCATTTATTTAGTTACTCTATATAGAACTAGGCGTAGGGAAGCCTACGTACGCCCCTAGGTTACCTATTATACTATGCTCTCGATAGCGGATTAATGCGGACGTACGTAGTATTACAGACTATGCCGTAGCTTATACTACTATAGTTCTATACTATCTAGCTCTCTATTACTCTTATTCTTATATAATAATTTAATTTATATATCTGCTATCTTATCCTTTCCTATACTATACGTACTAATATCTCCTGCAATCGTCGACTATTTTACTAGCTAGTAAAGTCTATCGTCCCTATAGCCGCTATAGTTGCCTTATATCCTATCTAGCTATATGTATCTACTATTGCCTCCGCCGATAGAACGGTCGACTATGCCTTAGGTATCTATTAGCTCGGTACGCTAGTCGTTACCCGACTTTATACCCTTTACTTAGATTAAGTTTAATACTATACTAGCGTATCTCGGTAGACTTTACCTCTCGGCCTCGACTAAAGCGGCGAACGAAGCGCAATCCCGAGTTCGCTATATAAATTCGCTACGTCGCTTAGGACGACCTTTTTGTATACGCCTTAGTAAAGTAAACCGCTAGTCTACTAGTCTTAGCCCGAGCGCCTATACCGCGCTAATTTATATCTCCTTCTATTTCTCGACTTCTCTTCTACCTTACTACCTACTTCTACTACCGCCTACTCTACTCGCCTAGTAACTTTTCTACCTAGCAAATTAGTCTATAGTTATACTACTACTATATCCGTATATATACTATAAACTATATACGTCGTTGCCTCCGATTACTACTATAGTAAAGGTCGCCGACGATAATACCGTAGATAGTACGCTAGGCCGATCCCGCGTAGATTAATAAGCCGTAGCTATCTTCTATAATCGCTACTACGAATATTTTAATATTATACGTAATTACTTTATCGACCTAGTCTAGTTCGTATCCTAGGCGAGCGCTCGCCCCTATTATACCGCTATACGCCGTAAGCTCGTTAGGACTGTATATAATGTATCTCGTAGTATTTATTTCTTATCCTGCCTCTACGTACGTCCTCCCTTCGATAGTGCCCTACTATAAGTTAGCTACGCTATAGACTACTTTGCTAGCTAGTAAATAGTTAGCGATATCTATTGCCTTTGCTAGCTAGTAAAGCGGTCTATAGTCGACGAAACTATATACTATCCGACTAACTAGCGTATAGTGCTCGATTATTAGCGAATATATAGGACTCTATCTAGCGGTACCCTAAAGTTACTATATCTATTCTTATACTAGAGTATCGCGTCTACTAGCTTATATAACTAGTCGCCCTATCCTATCGGTTTATAGTAGTCTTATTGCTTATCTATATATATATTATCCTATAGTCTTCTAAAGTTAGGTTTACTATCGACGTAGACCTATTCGCCTACGACGCGCTCTATCTACTACTAGGTATATATCGGATCCCGTACGCTACCCTAGACTATATATCTATATATTAGAGCACCGTCGCCTATAGATCCTTTAAAGACGATCTAGACGTAAAGGCGATTATTTATTACTTTTATAGCCGCGCTCGCCTAGCTATATTTTACGTTGCTACTATAACCGATATCTCCGCTATCGCCTAGAAACGCTTATAGAACTAGCCGTCGGCGCCTAGGACTTAGCGTCTAGTATACTATCTATATCGCATCGATCCTGCCTACTATTATCTCGAGCTAGACTTACCCTACCTACTCTCTACTTATCTATTTACGGCTCTTATACTAGAGCGTATCTTTAGCGACGACGAGATTAAGCGCATTCGCGGTCGTACCTTTAAACCGCAATCTACCGAGATATAGTCTATCTAGGCCTAAATAAAGTACTAATTAATATCTTAGAGAGCTCTACTCGCGCGTCCTAGGCTTTAATATAGTCTCCGCGAGATCGACGTACGAGTTCCTTATTAGCGTACCTCTATTCCTCTTAGTAGATAGACGATGCGCTTAGATATTATTAGTCCTATAGTATACTATGTCGTATATTACGCGAATAACTATATTTAACTATACTATCTACGAATTCTTACGTGCCCTATTCCCTACCTTCGTTCGACTAACCTGCCTTAATACTCGTCTTACGCTACGTAATACGCTAGCCTACGGTACTTGGCTGCCGATAGTGTTGCCTACTAGGAAATTATCGCGTCCTCGTAACGCCTCGCCCTCTATTGCTCGCTATTTTTTACTAATGCTAACTGTAATCCCGTATAGCAAAATAGACGCGCCTATATTCTATATCTATTAGCCTAGTATACCTTATACTACTTTACTTTACCTTACCTCCTATCCTACTTATATTAAGTTTAATTGTATACTACCCCGTTTTCGGTAGACTTTACTTCTCGGCTTTAACTAAGGCGGCGAACGAAATACAATCCCGGCCTATTTGTACAAATTAGCTGCGTCGCTCGGGATAACTCTTTTACGTAGCCTTTAGTTAGGTCGACCGCGTTGCTATTTAACGTATACGCGCCTACGGCCTATACGTTAGTCCGAGCGCCTACGCGCTACCTATTTATATTTCTCTTCCTTTATATCTTCCCTACTTTTCTATCTACTACTACTACTACTACTTTAACTACTACTACTACTACTTCTACCGCCTATCGTTATTTTCTAGCCGGTAAAGCAGTCTATAATCGAATTAGTACTACCTAGGCGATACCTAAGGACGTTTCTAAGTTAAATATAGCGGACGACCCCGAAGTACTAGCTCTAGGCCCTCTACGTCTATCTAGGCGTCTACCCTCTCCGGTTATTAGTCCTCTTATACCTAGCGATATATGTAAATTCGCGCGCGACGAAAAGGCCTTTCTCGGCGAGGCTAGATCGACCCGAGTAGATAATACTTATAACTACTAGCGAACTATACGCGTAATAGACGACCTAACGAATATCCTTTATAAGTAGTATAAGACGTACGACGTATATAAGATTAACGATTAGGATCCGGTACTATAGCGAGCCTTCCTACGAGATATTAGTAATAGTATCGATATAACTTTTTCGACTTCGGATACTATTAATCCCGCTAATATAAAATATCTCCTAAGTAAGCGTAAGAGCACTATCTAGGCTAATACTAACTAGCTATAGCTTACGCCCTAGCCCGATATCCCGTTCCCTATTACCGACGCCTAGCGTACGTTATACGCTAGTATACTCGATACCCTATAGCACTATCGCTCTAGGTATACGGCTACGCCTCTATTATTTAACGAAGCCTATATAGTAATAAATATCGACGTTACTATACTCCTAGACGGCGAGATTAATAAAGTTAGTAAATGCCTATACCGTATTACGTTTCGCAGACTCTATCTTACGATATAGCAACTATAGGCTATTATATAGATCGTCGAAATATAGAAATTACCTATATAGGGCGCTATTCTCGCCGACGATGCCGGTACTAGTAAGACTATCTCTATCCTCTACGCCGCCGTAGCTTAGTCCGAGTATATCGAAGAATAGCGTATTATATATTAAGGTAAGAAATGTTAATCCTAACGTATAGATTATTTTGCTAGCCGGTAAATACACGTCTAGATATCTATTTACCGGCCGGTAAAACGGTCTATATATATACTTATCTCCTACTAACTATCGTCGTAGCTATACTCGACTACGCCTATATAGAGCGAGGTATTGTACTAGACTCTATCTTCGGCTATTACGTCCCGTTCTATAATATACCGACTATTCCTAATAACGACCCGCGCGATCTATTTATAATAGTAGTCGACGCTTTCCTCGACTAGCGATTTAGCGTTAGTAGCCGCTAGACGCTCTAGCGTAGGACACTCGATTACCTAGAGTACGAAGCCGACGGTATTTACCTAGGCCCTCTTAAAGAGGACCTTAACGCGTAGAAGTCGACTATCGCTAAATTACGTACCGAGCTAGATAAGACTTATACGACGCCTTACCGCTACGCTCCTATCTACTAAATTAGGACCGCCGCGACGATTAATACCTAGCGCGATACCTATAACCGGTACTTTAGTCCTAATCCTAACTATACTCGCTATCTCTACGTCGCTACTCTCGTTACGCTTAATAGCGAGTCTCGCTATCCCGTCTATATTATCCGGCGTTATCTAAATGTATCCGACGGCCTAGGACTTATCGAATATATCGTATCCCTTTCGGACCGCGATCTATAGACTACTCGTACGCTTATTATCTCTACTCGCGAGGCCTTTGTTTAGGAGACACTTATACCCGGCCTAGCGTACTATAAGCGATACAACCGCCTAGCTTAGTTTTAGGATCGGCTATAGCTATATTAGTAGAAGGACGAATTGTAACTATAGAATCTCGAGGCAGTCGATTATCGAATAGAGCGTAGAGACCGTACTAATAATACTATTAGAGAACTCTAGATTGCCCGCAATACTAAATTGTACGATAAGTATCGATCCGATAATACGTTTCGTCTCGCTAACTTACGCGCCGCGTATCCGTTTATCGTTATATATAACGAGGTATACTACTTCTAGGCGCAGTTCTCTCTCTAAATAGACGCTATATAGAATCTCTTTAATAACGCGTATATAGTAGCTGTATTTGCTATAGCGACTCTATTAGCTACCGATCTTAACGACTTCGCTATATTTACTCGGTTTCTATTCTATCGTATCTTTAAACTATAGAACGTCCGAGATCGGACCGACCTTATCTTTAGATTTTCGGACGTTACCGATACTATTATATACTATAGCCGTTTCTAACGCGACTACGGCCTCCGATAGAGCGCTATTCCCGAAGATCTACGAATCTATTATATAGCTCTACTATCTCGCTACGTCTATACTAGCGCTATATACTTTCGCGATATCGTCCTCTAAATACTTAACCCTAAAGCCCTATATAGGCCCCTCGACGACGACGACTAGATATATCTAACGATATTCGCTTTTAGCCTCTACGTCCTCCGACGCTCTAAGGGAAACTAACTTAAGATTCGCGACTATACTATAACCTTAGGGGACGATATTCCCTTATAGTAAGTCGTTAACGTCGAGGTGTAATATACTCCTATTTCCTAAGTAGAATACCGCGCCGCTTACTATCGCTTCGCTAAGTATATCGATAAGCTAGACCGCGGTATTAAGCGCCCCTCTACTACGCTAACTTACGAGGCACTATTTCGCTAGCTTAGTCTCTATACTACCTATCCTCTTCTCGCCGCTATTGCTAACTAAAGGCTAACCTCCTCTACGCTAACTCTTTAATCCCTATAAGTCTATTACGCTATAGACTATTTTACCGGCTAGCGAAAACTAGTAGACGTATACGACTATTTCGCTAGCTAGTAAAGTAGTCTATAGTCTAACCGTCCGCCGCTACTTTCTCGCTAATATAACTCTAGCGCCTTATATTAGATAATAATATAGGACTTCTTTTAGTTCTATATAAAGGGCTCTACGCCCCTTCCCGCTCTAAGCCGTCGCGTAGATCGACTCGTCTATCTAGTCCGCCTATCTCCGAAGTACCTAGCGATACTATAGCTTATCTACGTATACATTATCTAGCTTTCGTCTAAGGTAGTATTCTAGGTTAAAGAGCTCCTTAGTTACTAACTCCTCGACCTCGTATTAGAGTTATATTAGATCCGATACTCTACTATCTATACTAGTATAACGTACGCCGAGCGCGCTACCGCCGAGGATGCCTTTAGTAGTAATCCCCGAACCTAGGCTATTATCCTATCCTCGCGTACTAATACGGAGTCTATTAATCTATATTACGGTATATACGTATAGTATATCGTAGATGTCGTCGACTTTAGTAAGAAGAACTCGATCGTTAATCGTTATACTTACGTAGAATAGACTTACGCTATTATAGTATTCGAATCGAGCCTTATCGATACTATCGACTTACGCTACTAGTAGACCTTCTATCTCGATATTTAGGAGCGGCTTACTATAGTAGTCTTACCGCCCGACCGGCTTATAGATAAAGAGATCTACTATATCTAGTTAGACGAGATTATACGAGCTTATAGTACTACCGGTACGCCCCCTATAACCTAATTCTATAAACACGCTAATACTAATATTAGATAGCGTATAGCCGACGCCTATATACGTAAGTCCTACGGCATTCGCTACTAGATATTAGATACTACGTAGGGCTATATCTCCGACCTAACTCGTAAGAATCTCGTCCCGGTCGAAGCTATCTTTTGCCTATTACTTAGTAGTATAATAGCGGGAGAAGTCGCTACTATCGTCGACCGCTAGTAGCTCGCGCTAGATAACTTCCTTTAGGCCGATAAGCGTAACCTAGACCGTATAGGAGGATGCGACTACGAGTATCTAAAGTACGCTATAGCGTAATATCTATACCGCGACGACGTTACTAAGAATACCCGTCCGATTCGACTTATATAGTACCTTTACTATTTCGCTACCGAGGCCCTCGTTATAGGTTAATACGACTCTACTATTATTCCTAATTAGTATAGTAAGTCGTACCGTACGTTATTATCTATTTCGCTATCTAGTATAGTAGTTATTACCTCCGTTGCTAGTCGAATTGCTAATACCCTTTATAGTATATCTTAAGTACGTTTAGCAGCGCACTCCTAACTACGACGCCGATTTTGCCTAGGCTATATAAAATATCGGCTACTACGCTCTTACTCTTACGCCCCTCGTCCGAAGATTTCGGAGTTTTACCGATCCCTTCGATAATTATAATAATAATAGTAACTATAGAGTTGCTACTCCCTCTCTTAGAACGCTATCTAACTACGAACCTAACCGTATAGGTATATAGCTATACTTACTAGGTAGTTAGGCCGGCTCTCCTATTCGCCCTAACTCTAGTAACTCCGTCGGAGATACTAGCGCTATAGACTAGCTAACCCTACGCGCTCGTTACTTAACTAAGCGATCTCTTACTCTACTAGTCGCTCCTTATTCTCGCCTAGCCGACGATATATTAGCTTATACTAAGTATATTAAGCTAGCGGCCGGCGCCTCGTCTATAGTACTAGTTAAGAGTAGCGACGCCGAGAATGCCGAGTAAGGCGTAGGTATATACGTACGGGCCCTATATATAGAGAGTAGATAGTAATATAGATCTCCTCGAGTAGGGCTCTACGGGACGACTAGTAAGTACGCGTATCCTAGGCGTTAGGTCCTATAGGTTACCGACTAGGCGCGCGTATAAATAGTCTAGTCTATATACTAAATACTAGCCGATTAAGTAGAGCAATTTCCTATTATGTCTTAGGCCTTTTCTATAGTTTTTCCTCCTACTTATATATAGTCTACCTAGTCGGCATTTGTAATATATACTATTAATATAACCGAATTGTAGTAGCCGTTACGCGTAGATCTAGAGTCTATATAACCGATTCCGAACTGCTATTATCCGCGAGGCCCTACCGCTATTGTCTAACCCGCCTATACCTTTGTTATACTTTACGTATACGTAATACAATCGCCGAGTATCTATAGTAACGATAGAGAGTCTTTCCCTACCGCTCGGGTATTTTATCTACCTATCTTCCCGCCTCTACCGATATTATACATTTCCCGCTACCTAGTTATTATATCTTGCCTATAAGATACGCCGTCTATAGGATTATACGGGCAGGTATAATAGAAGATACGTCTATAGATATACGTCTAAGCTAGGTCTTATATTCCGCTATTATCTCCCCTAGGTTTAGTATACTATTAGTCTATCTCTACTATAATACCCCCTCTTATTAGTCGCTAACTATTTTGCTAGCTAGGGAAAAAATAGTTAAAAGAGTTTATACGGCGGCGTCTCTAATAAGTACTCTATCGGTTACTAACCTGTCTTAACCGGACACACTCTCGCGGCGACGGTTAACTACTTTTCCGGCTAGCAAAGTCGTTAGTATTACCTTAGTTATATTTCGTCTTGCCGCGCCTACTCTAGTTAGACTTTACTTTACTTCCTTCTACGCCTCGTACCTACCGCGTACGTAAAGTCTACGTATATATTACGTTACTATTATATACCGCTTCGTCGTCGTTCGGCTACCTTCTATAGGCCTACTTCGCGCGTAACCTCGCCTATATTATAGACGGAGATATGCGACTTCGATATACTATATAAAATTATATAAGCGACGTAAGCGGTCCGTCTAGTATAGGATCTCGGTAAGGTAATAGCGTCGCTTCGGCTTTACTTTATTCCTTCCTCTTAGATTAGGTTCTAAACCCTATACTAGCGCGTTTTAGCGGACATTACCTATCGGCCTTAACTAACGTACCGAACGAAAGGCGGTCCTAACTTTACTATATAAATTAGCTATATCGCTCGGGACGTCTCTTTTATACGCGCGTTAGTAAAGTAAACCGCCCTATATGTTTGCGCTATCTACGTAGCCTGCCGTATAAACGGTTAGAGGTCCGAGCGCTAATACTAGTATATACCTTTCTACTATCGCCCTAACTTCTTCTACTTTATAATCTACTCCTACTACTACTGCCTTCCTCGTCTACCTACCTCTATCTCGTTTCTCTATCTAGTAAACTAGTCTATACTCCTATTTTCTCTACCCGGCAAACCGATCTATACCTACGAGCTACTCTTCTAGCTAGTCCGAACGGTAAATAACGGCTAGTACGCTATATACCGACGGCGATTATAAATCCGAACGAGAAGTTCGTACCGACTAGTCTAGCGACGCCGAAGAAGCGTAAGAAGATAGTTACTACTAACGCGAACGCTACCGAGTCGTCGCCGACTCTTTCTACGAGAACTAAGGGCAAGAGCACTAAGGCTACCTAGAATACACTAGCTACTCCTTCTACGCCGGGCATACCCGCCTAGCCTAAGCCTAAGCCTAAGGCTCCTAAGGTACCTAAGGTAGCAACCGTACCGCTATAGTTTAGCCTAACTACGGATAAGAAGTAGGCACTATACGAGGCTATACGTAAAGCTAGAAGAGAGGCGCTTAGAATATTCCTAGTAAACGGTACGTAAGTTCCCGTCTAGGCCGATTATAGTATATACCTTCTCGGCTTCCTAGGGTCCGGTCTAGAGAAGAATAGATATATTCTCTTATTCCTAAACTTCCCTTATTAGGATCTATATAAAGGGTTCCTTTAGGCTATATCGTAGTCGGTAGGTCGGTAGTATTAGAATAACGGTAGATATTAGGTAAGTTCCGTCCTACGCTATATACCTAGACTAATATACTAACTGTTTTACTAGCTAGTAAATCCGCTATATCGAAGTTAGACTTTACCGGCCGGCGAAATAGTTAGCGGTTTAGTCCTCGTAGTTATATATCCCTTCTAGTTAACGCTAATATTATTATATAGAACCTGTTTAGTTTGCGCGATAGTAACGACGACCTACCTAAGGAGGACTAGCTACCGGGCAACTCGAATAATTTAGTCCTAACGAAGACTGTTCTCGAGTATATCTTCGCTATACCCGATAATACTTTTACTATCGACGATCTTACGGTAGAGGATATACCTAACGATATCCGCTTCCTATATTCGAAGCCGAGACTACGCCTCGCTGTCTATTTCTTACGTATAGCCTACCTAGTACGAACAGTCGCCGAGATATACGAAGACTACGCGTATATACTTAAAGTGCCTCTAGAGATTCCCTCCGAATACCGAAAGGTAGCTAAGAGTATTTAAGGCTAGGAGGTTAACGGAAATGTCCTCTTTCGCCTTATATTACTAGTCTAATACTAGTATACTAAGGTTTATAAGAATAAGGAAGTAGGGGGTATAGCGTACGCATTTAAGAAGGATTTCTACGGTAGGGCTAACGCGGAGCCTATTGTATACGGAGTCCCCGGTACTACGATGTTTAATACCGTAGAGTAGGCCTAAGACTAAAAACTAGCCGATAACGAAGCTCGCTAGGCTCTAGCCGACGTCGAAAGCGAATTCTTTGCTAATATAAAACGCACTATTCTCCGTTCGGCCTAAGAGTATAATAATACTATCTAATACCTCTCGGGTATATACTATAACCTATTCGTAGGCAAGACTACTAACCTTAATACCTACGATCTAGATACGTAGGATTAGACTATATGCGACGAATATATTAAATACCTCGCCGAGCGCCGTAATCTAATCTTCTTTAACGACTATACTACTATCGATCCGGCTAATAAGCGGTTTCTCTATAAAGGTTACCGCTAATATACGGAGAAGGTCTACCGTACCGTAGGTATCCCTCTACCCTAAGATATAAACGATAATCTACTATCGGCTATATAGGACCGTATTAACCGAGAGGCCGAGTACTATACCGCCGACTCCCTAGACTACCGCGAACTTCTATAGTCCCCTATAGATACGAATGCTACATTTAGCAATATATTACGTTATATAAATAGCGTATTAGCCGTCCCTCCTATATTTATAAACGCGTACGCCGCAACGGGCATTATAGTTACCGCGCTCCTAGACGGCGAGATTGACCCTATTAGTAAGTATAGATTCCGTATTATATTTCGCGATCTCGCCTTAAAGCTATAGTAGCCTTAGGCAATCGTATAGATTCTCTAAATATAGAAGTCGCCTATATAAGGCGCTATTCTCGCTAATAACGTAGGTACTAGTAAGACTATTACGGTCCTCTACGCCGTCGTCTATTAGTCTAAATATATCGAAGAATAGCGTCGTAACTACCGAGGTATGTTTTCTCTTTCTACGTATAAACCGTTTTGCTAGCTAGTAATCTAGTCGTCGCTTATATGCCTTTTTCTTTTTATCCGGACGGTAAAATAGTCTACCTACTACTTATTTCTCCTCTACTAACGTTTATTATAGCCGCACTCTACCGCGCGTATATCGAGAGTAATATCGCGCCTCGCCCTATTACTAATATATAAATTCCTATACCTATAGTTAACGCTACCGACTAGGCCTCGATAGACATCGATACTCGCCTACCTACGCCGGATAAGTAGGAGCTTATCGATGCCTACGTCTAGGCCTATCTAGGATTGCCTATAGAGTCTAAGCCGGGCTAGTATATCGGTATCGATATCTAAATAGTAAAGGCCGGTAGCGAGTAGCGTACTCTACTAAAGTATACCGACGCCGACGTATATAATCTCGCATTCTTAGTAGTCTAGGCCTTCTTTAACGAGTACAATCCGGCCCTACCGGATTATATACCTATATACGAGATTAGCCCTAATACGGCCGTTAATACCTAGCGCAATAATTACGCCCGATACTTTAGGCCTAGAGAGGGCTACGCGCGCTATATTAACGTCGCTATATATATTAACGTTAAGCCCGATCCTAAGAATCCTACCTACTACGTTAAAGGTACTACCGCTAAGCTAGAAGGTCTTATTACTTTCGTTAATAGGTTGCTAGTCGAAAGCCTATAGACTACTCGTACTATCCTTATTACTACTAAGGATTCGTAGGTCTAGAAGACTATATAACTAGGCGTTATATATAAGACGCGATACGGCTAGAAACTCGAGTAACTCCGCGATATTAAGGAACCCGAAGAGTCTCTCGACGACTTTGCCGTACTCGATAATACCGCCGAGCGTATATACGACGCCGCTAAGGAATAGGAGAAGGACGAGGCGTTCCTACTAGAGTATATATCTAATAATATGTCTCTTCTATAGGGTATGCGCGCCGCCCGGCTATCTATCGTTATCGGCGATAAAGGCTATTACTTTAAGAATAAGTTTTCTTTATAGAGTAACTCCGTATAGATACTACTTAATAACGAGTATACGGTCTTAGTATTCGCGATAGCTACGCTATTCTATAATAATGTAGCCGACTTTACTAGCCTTATACGCTATCTCTTTTAGCGCATTTATAAGAAGTAGCTAGATACTCGACGCGAAGAACTTATCGGTAGCCTCGGTAGCTCGGACGTCTATAAGCGGCTATACGAGGAGTTCCGTAAGAAGTACGGTATAGACTAGACTCGCGTACCTACTAACTAAGTGTCCTAACCTGCCCCGAATAGTAATAGTAAGAAGTAGTATAGTATTAGCGAGTAGGAACGCTATCTCTAGGCAATCGATCCCGTCGCCTAGCGGACTCTCTTATACCTAAGCGATAAGAAGAATATAGATAGGCGCTACTCCGCCCTCGTTCCCCTACCGATAAGTATCTATATACTTCGCCGCGTTAAAGGTACCTAACTACTTATCTAAGGCGAGACCGTAATACTCGGCTCCGAAATCCTACTATAGTAGATTATCTATATAGAGACCTCGCCTACTTTAACGTTAGAGGCTATATATCGCGCCGTAGTCGCTAGATTCGCTATAATCGTAGGTAACGACCGCCTTAACTGCGTCTATAATAACCCGACTACTCCTAGCTAGAAGCGCTCCTACCCTACCGTATTTCGCCGATTATTAGTACTTAGCGCCTCCTCGGGCATATTTAGTTAGCTCCTCGAGTATAATATCGACTCTTCTACGCTATATATTAACTTACTATAAGTCTACCGTCTCTAACCGTTTCGCCGGCTAGTAAAACTATTATACGACGTCGACGGTTTTACCGGCCGGCGAAATAGTCGGCGATTACTCTACTTTAACTATACTCTTACTAACTACCGTTTAGGTCTTAGAACTCTGTATCTACCTAGGACTTCTTCTAGACCTATACTAAGGGAAATGTTAATAACCCTAGTATTAGGGCGCGCCTAGATCGCCTTAAGTACCTAATTTAAGAGTTACCTAAGCTATACGCTTCGCTATAGCTCCTCTACTAATACGTTATCCTCGCCGACGAGAAGATAATCTTTTAGGTTAACGAGCCGCTAAATTATAAGGCTATCGAGCTCCTTCTCGACCTATATATAATCGATTATATCTCTATTTACGCCGGGATAACCTAAGCCGAGCGTAGCTCTACCGAGGATAACTATAACTATAATCCTAAGGTTAAGGTTATTATCCTTTTATCTCGTACTAGATCCGAGGCGACTAATCTATAGTATAGCGGATATGTCTAACTCGTCTTAGACATCGTCGGCTTTACCTAGAAGGCTTAGTAGACGGGTCGCTCCTCTCGCGTTAGGTAGACTTACCTAGTTATCGTATACGACCTTAGCTTAGACGATATAATCGACTATATACTATAGTACGATTACTATACTCGATTCTTTAACTAGCTTATAGTAACTGTTACCCCCGACCTAGACGTAGTTTAAAAGGAAGCATATCGTCTATTAACTACTATAATCGTAGCCGACCCTACTACCTAGTAAGACGAAGATACGTTTACCGTAAAGGCGGCTTATCGCGTAAAGTAGGGTATAGCGGATATCTATATACGAACTATATACGGTATTCGATCTAGTCGCCGTAACCCTAGATCCTAGAGCTAAACATTCTAGTATTACAATATTCGAGTATATAGCGTAGGCGCGGCCGTACGTCCTCTAAATACTAAATAGGGATATTAGAATGTTTGTACTAAAACGTTTGCTTTCTATTAGTAGACCTCGCCTATAGCCGTAGAATTCGCCCGTAGCCGTTTCTTCTCGTTACCCCTAAGAGTCGGTTATGTGTCTACGTATTGTTTATATACGACTCCCTTTACGTCGCTCCTATATAAAGTTTAGACAATCTACCTTCGCGTCCTAAGTCTCGCTAATCTATCCTAGCGTAAATATAGCTACTAGACAATCTATTCTTTTTATTAGTAGCTTGTTACTTTATACTATTACCTTACTGTTATAGTAGATTACTAGCCTCTTTATTATATATAAGTATAGGTTTCTTCTTTATAAGTATAACGCGCGTCTAATAGAGATGTCTCGACCTAACTTAATTTTATTACCCCCGCGTAGTATAAAGATTTCCTCGTAGTATAGAAACTAACCGACGAGAACGTAATAGCTCTTAAAGTCCTACGCGGACCTAACGAACCTAGAACTACGAAGGCAGATACACTTAGGCGTATATTCGAATAGATCGGTAATTCTATCGAAAGTAACTCGGTTAGGGCGACTATACTCTAGCGGTACGCTCTATAGTATAAGATCTAGGAGACTAGTGCTAATCCTTTACTCCGTATATCCTAAGCCTTCGTTCGAAGCCTCGACTAGTACGGCCTAATCTATTACGCCGTCGTCCTCGGAATATCTATAAACGCCTCCCGCCGAGTAAGTAACTATATTATCGAAGCCGCCTAGGGCGAAGATTAGTTTACTTAAGCCTCGGAGCTTGTCCGGCTTCCGTTTAGCGCTCTACTTTTAGTACCTAAACGCATTCTCGCCGATATTATAGCTACTACTCGGATTAGACTTAGTCTCGAAGAAGCCTATCGCTTCTAGATATAAGGTAAACAAAAGAGGCTTACGGAAGCCTAGAACAGTCGCGTTAATAAAAGGAAGAGCGCTCTTTACGATTTTATTACCGGTAGTAATATTACCGCTATAAGAGACGCTTATAAACCGAAACCTAGTAAGGAACGCACGATATAGGCCTACCTACCTAACATTCCTAAAGACTATATCGTTCTCTAAGGCTTTAAAATAGGGCGTAATTTACTAGCGCCGAAAAAACACCTATTACGCGCCTTACGTAAAAAACATCTAAGGAAACCTAGGGTTAAAGCAGGTAGTAATACACTAGTACTAGATTTATAGCTAGAAGATAATAGCGTAGAACCCGATATACCGGCATTAGACGACGAAGGAGGGAAAGGTACCTAGGACAATTCTCTTAACGTAAATAGAGATACGGCTTCTAATTTTCTTAATATATGCGATAGATTAGAGCTCCGTTTACAATGTCGCCGGCTTAGCCGTAAAGAAGGGATAGAAGCCTACTATACCTACTACCGCAAATAGTAGATAGACTTTACCTATACTTTGCTACCGAATATTAGAGAGCGTCTTGCTACGTTAGGCCGGCTACCGTATATATAAACTTTAATTACTCTATTCCTACTACGTACCGTCCCTATACCTAATATATACAAATGCTAACTATTTTGCTATATAGCGAAAGATCTACCCGTTTTCTAGCTAGCAAAGTAGTCTATATCTTATATCTTTTACTTAATCTTACGACTGCCTCGCTTAGAAGCCTATAACCTATACGTATATAGCTCCCTACTATCCCGAGGCGGATTAGCTCGTAGCTATATACTATCTATTCTAACCGCCTACCCGGATTTCTAACTAGTTTATACCTACGCTATACTAAGTTATATTCTATACGACCTTCGCCTTATTATCTTCCTATATACTATTTATAGTAGATACGGCCTATATAGAGATACTATTAAGGTTTAGGTTAGACAATCCGCGCCTTAACTACTTTAGTCTATAAAGGAGGCGATAGATATATGTCCGTTAACGCGCTCTCGCGATTAATATATTATTACGATCGAGATTATTAGGGTTATAAGAACTACTCCTAATACCTAGGGACCTATATATCGGAAAGATACCGTTTCGAGGATTACTTCTATTATCTTCCTTAATATCGCATTATTAAGTACGTAACTTACCGATACGCCGTATCCCCTTACTATTTTTACGCTTACCTTAGCCGCTAATACCGATATACTATTCCTATTACTATCTGTCGCCTTCTTATCGAAGAATTCAAGCCGTTCCCCGATATTGCTATAATACCTAACTAGGTAATTTAGCCCTAGCTAACCGATAATTAAGCCCCGGAGTTCCCGCTCTACTTCGATTGTTTTCGATATACTATCGTCGACGAATAGGGCGAACAATATACGGCTGTCTTTTACTCGCGTACCTCGATATAAGAGTATTATAAAACGCGATATAAGTAGACTAATACCTAGACTCGGGGCGGTAGTAGAAAAGCCCGCCTATAAGAGATACCTAATCGCCTATAGGAGAGCAATATCTACGTATAGCAATTCTTCTATCCTAAAGCTAGGTACGAACCCGGATAGAATCGCCTATTCTAGGTCTATCGTCGCGCTCGTATAGTGCCTATTCCCTCCTTATCGTATAACGACTAGTTTATATCTACTCTAATTAAAGCCTAGGCCGATATCCGGAAGAAACTAGACAAGGATCGAAATATCGTTTATAATAGCTTAGCCTACGTATCTGCCCTCCCCCCCTAGATTTAGTAACTCTTTATCGACCTTTACGTCGTCTTACTCTATAAAGACGAAATATAGGCCGCTATCTGCCTCCCTAAAGAAGATAATAAGCCTTATACCGTAGAAGTTATCGCTATCGCTCGCCGAGCGTTCTCTTATATAATAAGGTATTATAGCGAAAGTAGCCCCTATTTTAACCTTACTAATTCCTATAAGTAAGCCCTCGCTAACTTTTATAATATAATATAGAAGTCCGACTATTATAAATATTTTCGCTTTCGGCGCTATAAGACCCGCTCGAGCGAACTCGAATACGCCGACGCTATACTATACGCGCTAGTATATTTTATTCGTTATATTTCCCCTAAAGTTCTATTTTTCCCTTCTATAATATCGCTTACCGATAAACTTAACGACGACGTCGACGCCGAAGTCGCTAGTTAAGTAAGCGATAAAGTCGACAAAAAAGTCGACTATAGCCTCGCCTAAGTAACGCCGACCGACGAATAGCGTAAACTCTAGAATAAACTTAGCGACCGCGTCCGAAGCGGTATTATTAAGACCGAAGAACTAGAACTATATCCTCTTATTTCCTAGTTATTACTCTTCCTATTCTAGTACCTAATTAGTAGTCGTTAGTTCTACTTTTTACTTCTTAGCTACCTCGCCCTTTATATAGTATAACCGTATTCGGGTATATAGTAGGAGCCGAACGACTTTAATTACTATCTCTCTACTATTATTTAGATAGGGCAACTCCTTATATTTAACTACTCCTAGCGTTATAACTAGGGCTTCGACTATAATAACGAAGTTTTAGAGGCTATTAAGCATAAGATAGAGTCACTCTTTACGCGAGAGACCGCTATCCGAGAAATTGTCCGCTAGCGTAGTGCCCTCTTCGCCTTTACTAGTAACTATATATCGACTAATTAGGCTATCTAGGCCGCCGATAGTAAATCCGTTTAATTTAGGGACGTTATACTATAAGTTATAGACCTAACTACCCTACTCGAGTATTACTATCGATAGGTATATAAGATCCTACGGCGCGACCTCCTTTTCGGACTCCCGTATAACTCTATCCCTCTTACTAACCTTTATAACTGCCTCGAAGAAACTACCGTCTACTTTAGCTTCCTCTAGGACAAGTATAATACTACTATCGTTAACCTAGCTCGGACGTTCGTTATTAACGCTATCGCTAGTAATCCGGCTCTATTGCATTTATACTTAGAGGCCGGTTTAGATATACTCTGCCTTAGCTCGGTAGTCGGCGCGTATAAGCATTGCGTCTAAGAGTTCCTTTAGCTACTTAGCGTCCTTATATTTATTAGTAGCGGTTAGCCCGCCCGCAAACCCGAATTCTTCTCGGCGATATAGCGTAATACTTAGTCGGTCCGCTCTATTACTATCCGAGATAGATACGTTATAATTTACCTAACCTATACTAAGCTCCGCTAGAAGCTAAATAATAAACAAAACGTCTACTTCCTATTTAAGCTCGGCTACCTACTTGTCGATTATTTTATATATATTTAACTATTTCGCGAGCTCTACTAGTATTAATCTAACCCTAGGTAGATACTTAGTCCTTTCCTCTAGTCTAAGGATAACCTCGTCTAGTCGGATAATACTATAACCTAATACCTTCGTCGATAGACTGTAGCCGCTAGCCTGCCTGCCTTCGGTATTAGCGAGTAGCGTTACTTCTCTATCGCTATTGTTAAGAAATTCTTTAGCAAATTCGTAGGCTTCGATTAATTAGATATAGACGACGAAGACGACGAGGTCGACGATATAGAGGTAGCTATAGCTAGGTAGCGTAACTATAGTCTCTATACCGCTAACATTTTATATACTAACGCTAATCTATTCGCCGCGTCGTCTAACTTATAGGATAGCTTAATCTAAGGCAGGTACCGCGCGTCTCGTATCTAGTCGAACTTCCTCTAGCTTTCTACCGCTATTACTCGCTACTAGGGGACCTAGCCGTCGCTAGGTAGCTCTATTAGCAACCTCTTAGCACTCGAGAATAGTAGTCTCGCCCCTGTCTTTACCCTCGATAAAGCCCTATAGTACGCGCGCGAAATTATATAAAACCCGCGGCTATAGTAGAAGAGCGAGAGTTAAGCGACCGCTATATAATAGATCCTCTCCCTCGAGGCCCGACTACTCGTCGTCCTCGGTACTAGCGCCGGTAAGAGTCTCCTCTTTATAGTTCCTTACTATATAAAAGGTACGCGGACTACCGTACTTATCCTTCCTCTAGTTGCTCTATAAGTTAATATACTTACCCGACTTAAAGCCGCTAAAGTGTCCTATATAGTATAGTAACTAGGAATAGAGCGCCCTACTTCCCTTATCCTAGTTAGCGCTAAGGCCGCCTACTCTACCTAATTTATTATATATATACGGCGTCTCGGGGTCTAGAACTAGCTCGATTATATCTTCGTCGACGAGTACTATTTAACCGTAACTGCGTTGCTATACCGCTCTATCTTTCGCTAATTTAGCTATCTTAGGTTAATTAGTACCTAGGTCGTCTACCTAACCGCTACTCTACTACTATTAATAGAACCTAAATTCCTATAGCGTAACGTTATCGCCTAGCCTATAATAGTATAGCGGAGTACTAATCGCGCTAATATTATATATTGTGTTTCCTTATACTAGTAGGTATAGTTACTACTTATAGCTATACGACTTATTAGAAAGCAACCTAGGGCGAGTATATTCGTACCTAGCGATCGCGTTCTAGTATTTATATATAGTCTCGACTACGCCGAGTAGCTAGCGAGGGAAATTAATTGCCCGTACTTTACTACCGCTAGTAGAACTACTAGCGAGAAAGAATAGCTACTCGACGCCTAGCTTAATAGTACCGACAATCTATTTCTCGTCGCTACTCCTACACTCGGCGAAGGATTCGACGTACTACGTATTCGGGTTGTTATCTACGTCGGCCTCCTACCCTTACTAATATTATTCGTATAATAGTCTAGTCGCGCTAGGCGAGATAGAAAGCTAGTACTATCTTACCTCCTACTACTAACCGAACTAACTATACTAGTAACGGTCGATTAGAGTAAGCTTAGCTTCGATTAATACTCTTACGTAGATAACGTTAGTTATATATAGTAGCGCGAGAGGCAAGCTATATAGCAATATACTCGCGTAGGTAAATGTTTGCGTCTAATTATATCTAATTACCTCGATAGTCCCTAATTCCGCCTAACGTATATATCTAACCTAGACGATAGTAACGAGCTCTACTAACGATATATATACCGACTAGTACTGCCTCTAACCTAGCCCGAAACGCCGTAGGCTTAGGCGATCCGTCGGTAGACCGCCTATTTCTAGCGTATCTAGTAAAACGAAGCTAGTAGTATAATATAGTTCGACCGCAATCTCGCTATTATCTAATAACTATATACTATCTATAGCTTCGTTAATCCCCGCTTCCCTATATACTAATTCTCTTAATACCTACGCGCTAACTTCGTAGTTGCGAAGAAAAGGCAAGCGCTCTAGGCTAAGCTAATCGAGAGGTACTATACCTACTTCTACTATAGGGCACTTTAGGGTTAGGGTTAGGCGTATAGCGGGCGTATAGCAGGGCGCCGGCGTCGGGCTAATTAGCTATAACTAGCGATACGGCAAGGGCCGCGGGCTAATTAGCTATAACTAGCGATAGGAACGCTCGCCCTCGCGCGCGACGTCGACGAGCCCTATTTACTATTTATCGCCTCCCTTATAGAACTATTTTCTATTTATTCGATATTATAATATCGAAGGTATAAAAGGATATATTCTCGCGCCTACTCGTAGGCCGCCTACGTATATTACGAGCTAAATAAGAAGGCGGTCGCATTCTAAGTCGTATCTCGACTACGCCCGCGTCGGGCTAATTAGCTATAACTAGCGATACGGCAAGGGCCGCGGGCTAATTAGCTATAACTAGCGATAGGAACGCTCGCCCTCGCGCGCGACGTCGACGAGCCCTATTTACTATTTATCGCCTCCCTTATAGAACTATTCTCTATTTATTCGATATTATAATATCGAAAGTATAAAAGAATATATTCTCGCGCCTACTCGTAGGCCGCCTACGTATATTATAAGCTAAATAAGAAGGCGGTCGCATTCTTAGTCGTATCTCGACTGCGCCCGCGTCGGGCTAATTAGCTATAACTAGCGATACGGCAAGGGCCGCGGGCTAATTAGCTATAACTAGCGATAGGAACGCTCGCCCTCGCGCGCGACGTCGACGAGCCCTATTTACTATTTATCGCCTCCCTTATAGAACTATTCTCTTAGAGCACTCTCTACAAGCTATACCGCGAAGATGCCCTCCGCGGCCTTCGCGAAGTAGTCTTAATAACTCGCTATACTCTATATACCGCTAAGGACGTATTTAATAGCAAAGTCGGTATCTATACTAAGGTTAGTCTCGCCTTTACCCTTTTAACGCGCCGCCCGTTATATACTAACCTAAGTAGGTTTATATCTGCGGCGCGACTTTGTCTATACGTAGCTTCGCCGTCTACGTTACTTTTAGTCTCCTCCGTACTAGTAAGAAAGTTCTATAGGAACCGCGAAGATACCCTCCGCGGCCTTCGCGAAGTAGTTTTAATAACTCGCTATACTCTATATACCGCTAAGGACGCATTTAATAGCAAAGTCGGTATCTATACGAAGGTTAGTCTCGCCTTTACCCCTTTAACGCGCCGCCCGTTATATACTAACCTAAGCAGGTTTATATCTGCGGCGCGACTTTGTCTATATATAGCTTCGCCGTCCGTGTTACTTTTAGTCTCCTCCGTACTAGTAAGAAAGTTCTATAGGAATAGTTAAAGCGCCTCATCGCCGGCAGCTTAGTCGTTCTTATACTAATAAATAATAAGTTCGTATCTCGCGCTATTATCGCTACTATTGCCGCTCGACTACTAGAGGGACTTTAGCAGAATCTACCTAAGCCTAATCTCGCCTTTGCCCGTCCCGAGGAGTTAGAGCTAGATTCTACTATAGAATATCTTATAGTAGAGGACCGTAGCGGACTTTTCGAAGCTAATCGGCACACCTTGCTTAGCCTTTAGCGTATAATGCGCGAGGGTTTCCCCTTATTAGAGCACCTTATTAGTATATAGCCTTACATTTCGGCGCCTAAGTATATTAAAGCATAGCCGAAGCGAGATCTAAGCTCTGTCCTAGTTAACAACTCTAACGAGAGCTTCGAGAATATTAATATAGTTAAGTACTAGCCTTCTAAGCCTAATAGTGCTCTAGACGCCTTCTAACTAGAAGCGCTCCGTTATATTCTAACAGCGCGTCTTGCTATTATTTAAGGCCTACCTGGTACTAGTAAGACCTATGTCTCTATATAAGCTATTAAAGTAATACTCGAGAACTAGAATAAGGGAGATCTACTAATAATTATCGCTTGTTAGACTAACTACGCTATCGACTAGTTTTTACGTTATATCGCTATATTCGAGGAAGAATTTATACGTCTCGGTAGTCGTAGTAAGGATAAGGATATCGTTAAGCCGCTTCGTTAGGATACGACGAAGCGCTTCTAGTTAGTAAGCCGCTTCGTTAGGATGCGACGAAGCGCTTCTAGTTAGTAAGCCGCTTCGCTAGGATACGACGAAGCGCTTAAGAAACATTAAAGTAAGAAGGCGTTCGTATTCTAAGTCGTATCTCGACCGCGCCCGCGTCTAGCTAATTAGCTATAACTAGCGATACGGCCCTCGCTCCGTTAGAACGCGACGGAGCGCTTCCGGTTAAGAAATATACGGAGCATACATTCCCCTACCCCTTACCCTCCGGTTCCGTAAGTAGGGATTTACCTATCTTCTTAGCTATACTTTTAGTCTTATATTAAGTATACGAGATACCCTTTCCCGAAATCTAGCTAACCTATCTACCCGACATTAATTAAACATTATTAGAACCTAGCTAACTATCTAATTAAATAGCCTTCCTTCGCTATTACGGAAGGCTACTACGAACCTTACCCCGTATCTCGTATTACTCTGCCTATCGCCTAGCAAGGACTTTTACCTTTAATAACAGACCTACCTATAATACTCTTTAGGTTTACTTATCCTATAGTCCGATAGAGGAACAACTTAAAACTTTTAGTACGTACCTAAAACGCCTAGTTTTAGGTACGTACCTAAAGTTTTGAGTTGTTTACGGTATCCTTTAATTGCTAGACTTTAGGTTTTGCAACGTCTATAGGAAGGCCGTAGGCAGTATACGAACCTGCTTATACGTACTGCTTTATACGTAAAATATACTGCGCTACTATTCCTTACTCTCTTATATACAAAATGCATCGCTAGAAAGGGGTAGCCCTTTCTAGTATTAGTAGTTTCCGCGAGATAGAACTACTACCTCCTCGAATTCTATACTTATTAGCGCGGCTTATATATAAGCTTTGCCCTCCGCTATTAACGGAATTAACACGATGCCGCCTAAAGGATAGCGTAAGCTACTCGGTACTAAAGAGGAAGAGCGGAAGAAGAAGGCCGAACGTACCGCGAGGAAGTTAGCGAGTACGGCTCTACGACGAGCCTAGAAGAAAGTATAGCAAGCCGAGTAAAACCTAGGCGTAGTATCTTCTTCGTCTACGCTACTACTATATCTAGCCGCTATATCGTCTACCTCCTCGGCTACCTAACCTATCCCCTATATTAACCCTCTACTTCGTAGCTAAATAGGCGTAGTAGGTAGTTAAACACTCTAGAGTTAGCACTATTCGGCTAGTTAGGGACGGCTACTTCTCCTAGTACTACGACTACTGCCGCTCTCTTTATAGATAGCGCCGCGTATAAATACTAGAGATAGGCTATAGCTCCTCGCTACCTATATTAACTAGCTTAAGATCGACGATATTATCGCGGTAGTCGATTAATTCGCTAGAGCTAACGCCGCTAGCTCTACTCTAAGGGATAGTACTTCTACGTCGCTCGTTTAACAATCGATCGTATAGGCTATCCCTACCTACGACTAGCCTCGGTTAGCTATTCGGCGGGCTCCTCTACGTCCCCTTCTCCCTAAAATAGATAGCACTTAACTAGTGTACCTATCTAATACTCTCCCTTCGTATATAGGTCCTCTTACCCTACGTAGAATAGTTTACCGCCCCGCTCCGATAGCTACTAGACCCCCTTCGTCCGCTATAGTACAATCCCTACTAGCGCTAGCTTCTATACTAGCGATACCTCCCGCGCTAGCTTCTATACTAGCGATACCTCCCGCGCTAGCTTCTATACTAGCGATACCTCCCGCGCTAGCTTCTATACTAGCGATACCTCCCTAGCTAGCTTCTATACTAGCGACACCTCCCTAGCTAGCTTCTATACTAGCGATATCTCCCGCGCTAGCTTCTATATTAGCGACGCCTTCCTAGCTAGCTTCTATACTAGCGACGCCTTCCCCGCTAGCTTCTATACTAGCGACGCCGCCTAAGCCTAACTCTTAAGGAAGCGTAGCTTATTCTTCCCTATTACTAGCTTCGAAGTCCGCTACTTAACCTACTTCGCCGACTCCTCGAAGAAGTCTCTCCTTCCCTCCTATTCTAGAGAGCCCCTCGTTGCCTACGACGCCGCCTAAGCTAGACTCCTAAGTAAGCGTAGCTTATTCTCCCCTATTACTAGCTTCGAAGTCCGCTACTTAATCTACTTCGCCGACTTCTCGAAGAAGTCTCTCCTTCCCTCCTATTCTAGAGAGCCTCTCGTTGCCTACTTTAAGAGACGGGACGAATTAACTACTAGCCTCGGTGCGGCGTAGTCGACCGATCGTAAGCGCGAGTATATCTAAGTCTAATTCTAGAGACAGTATTCCTAGCCCTAGCTTAAGGCGAAGCCCGTCTAAATTAAGAGATAGTATTACTAGGTCTAATTTAAGAGAGAGCTTATAAAGGCCTCGTCCTAGAGCTTAGCTATCGTAGCTATAACGCGGGCTCCTACTACGTATTCGGCTAAATCCTAGAGGGCGTAACCCGCGCCCTGCCTTACTAGAACCCCTACTACCGCTACGACCTACGCTACCGCGAGGTTAGTAGGGTCGAGACGATAATAGCGACGTTACGCTCGAAAGCTCGCGAGTACCTTTAGTAACTAGTAGTTTAATTTAATCGGATTTAAGTAGTCCTTCGAGTAGCGACGCTAGGGTTAATTCCGACGAGGAACTAGACAACCTACCTATTATATCGACCCCTTATAGTTAGACAGTACTTTACTAAGCGCTCGCCGTAGATAGTTGCTCTTATAAGTATTCCTAAGACTAAGATACGGACGCGGAAGAAGAGGAGCCGATACCGCCTAAAGTTACACTCGCAGAATTTGTTACTAAGGGCACTACCGCTGCCTTCGCCTAAAGTTAACTTTACTAGCTCCCGGATGTACTTACGTACGTCGTAGAGTATAGCAAGCTTCCGACGTATATATACGAGTAGCTCCGAGGCGTCGACTAGCGTAGACTCCTCGCTAGGTAGGTTAACGGGGTACCTTCTATAGTCCTATTACTCGAGAAGTCGTACCTTATATCTGCTAATTAGCTATTTTACATTACTCGATACTAGGACATTAACGCACTTCTCCTCCCTATAACCTTACTTGCGACCTATAGAGCCGGTATTCGGTTGTTCTATACGCCTCGCTTTATAAAGACTATTACTTACGAGTAGTATATGCTAGTAGGCCGCTCTCCGATACGACCCGAACGCTATAAGTATATACGGATCGCGACTAGACTCGATGCTTCTAGATTTAATACGTACCTCTTCTTCCCTAACCTTCTACTCCCTAAAGCGAATCGAAATCGGAAGATCGACTAGCAACGTCGCTATTATATAAACAAGCGTAAATAGGCTTACTTTGTTAATACTATCCTTATTCCTACGCTTCGCGATACTTATCCTTCTCGAGTGCTCGTATATTATCCCCTATCCTTCTAGTAAGTATATAATCGCGTATACGCTCGATAGAAACAAGGCGTAGAAGGTAACAATCGTAACGTTAGTAAAATCTCTTACGATATTATAGATCCGCTACCGGCAAATTAAGACCCTATAGTCGACGTAGCTATACTACGACTATATTGTTTATAGTAGGGCATCGAACGTTAGTTACGTCGAGACTTAGATATATATTAGCGGCGTATAGAACTAGTTATTATATAGTATAGGACTAAAATCCGTCTAGAGGCATAGACTCCCCTAGAGCTTAAAGAACTCCTCGATTAGTCCCTCGAGCGCTAGTTTAACCCTATATATCGTAATATAGACCGCGCTTAGTTCGACCTCGCGTAGGAAGATATCCCTACTAGACTAGTAGTCGAAGACGTAGTAGTATCTCCGCTTATCGCTCTTTACCGGACAGCCTATAGTATTACGAAGACTAGCGGCCTTAACATCGAGCATCCTTAAGTATACTAGTAGTTCGGTATATAAGAGGCTTATAGTATCCGAGGCAAACTACTCCGTAAGTCCGTAGAGCGGCTTAGTAGTATCGGCTTCTTCTAAGGATATAATATATCGAAGGATCTCTTCGCGTCTATTAACCGAACGGTAGAACCTATTTTTAGTTAGTTAATACTGCCGCTTCTTATATTCTCCTAGTCTACTATCGACTAGGTAGCCGCTATTACTTCCCTTATTACCCGAGATACTATATTTCGCCGAGCTCGTATCTTAGACGCCTTTAAAGCGGAAATTATATAGGCGTATAATACGCTAGATAGCTACGCCTCGAGCACCGTTCCCTTTAGCGTACGAGGAGAGGTTCGCACTTACTAGGACCTACTCTATTAGCCTAATCTGCCTATAACTCGCCTAAGCCTAACTAAGGGAGTAGACGGGCGTCGTACTTACTAGCCTTTCTTCGTACTTAAGAGTAAGCACGTCGTCGACTTTATACGTTTATAGTTAAACCGCTAGCTCTTTGTAATATATATAGTCCTTTCGTAAAGGTCCGTTAACGTAGGCGTAAATACCGCCTAACTCGATCGTATAACCCGCGCCGTTAAGGAAGCCTCTACGTCGGCAATACTTAATATACTGTTCGACTTACTAACTACGACCTATAATAGTAGTTCCTTTAGTATAAAGCATAGACTCTCTCGTAATCGTTACGACTAGTTAGGCGTAGGCGATAGAGAGTAGGAAGGAAGTCGTCGGGGTTTAAATATTATAGCAAGCCTCCGCACTACGTACGCCGCCTAGCTCCTAGCCGATCTCTTTAACTAGGTTTAACTACGCTTCTATACTGCCGCGCTCTAGTAGACCGCCTATACTACCGACTTCCTCCGTAGCTAGCTCTAGGCTACCGGTTCGGGAAGGCTAGAGCAAGCTTTCTATAACTACGTAAAGAAGACGATCGACTAATTCGTTACCGCCTACTAAACGTATCGAGTAGCGTATAGGGAGCGTAAGGGTAACGACTTAGAAGAGGATAACAACTCGGATTAGTACCTAGGTATCGTTAAACGGGCGCTTTAGCGATTAAGCTAGGTATATAGATGCCGCTATACTAGCTATATACTCCGTATACTCTTAAAGCCCGATAAGCGCCTAGGGGATTAGGTACGGTTACGCTGCTTCTTCTCGGAGGAAGTTACCGATAAAGAGAGAGCCGGTCTCTATAGCTTTTCGTACGACCTCGTATATCGGATAATAGATAGAAGACCTAATATTATCGTCGCCCGGGGCGGTAGTAGTAACGCTATAGAAGGCGGCTTTACCTTATTTACCGCTATCTAGCAAACCCGCCTTTAGCTACTCTTTAACTAGGACGACGGTTTTCGCCGCAATAGCTAGGAACGCCGACTATAGTATAGGTAGGCGAGGTACTATTTCGACGTACTCGCCTTACTTAGTCGGGATTACCTAGATATTACGCAACAGTTTAAGTGCAGTATAGGGCGTTATATAATAAATTAGATACGCATCCTCCCTACTTACGATAAAAGCAAAATCTATTAAGCCGTTCGATAGAAGAAAATACCCGGCACTACCGCTTAATATAAGGTAAAGTAGGTAGCCGCCGTCCTAGTTAGCGCAAGTAACCTTATCTAGAATAGCACTATTCCGTAGCATTAGTCGCTCGTTAGTACCGTAAAAAAGAAGAACTAACTTTATATAATATACCGCTATACTCCTAATCTGCTCCGTAATTAAGGATAGTAGATAATTAGCGAAGATCTTATTAACTACTTTATAGCGATACGACAGATTTAGCGACTAAGAGGGCTAGATAATAGTAACTCTGCGTCTACCGACGACGACGATAACGACGAGTAGATTCCGTCGCAAAATAGTAAGGTAAGGCTAGCCGAACACTAGGTATAGCTGCCGCTTAATACGGCTACTAGATAGCGCCGATAATAGCAAAAACTTCGGGCGTACGCCTAAAACCGTAGTTATACAATAAGTGTATACTAATAAAGAAACTTTAGGTGCGCACCTATTTAATGCGTAGAATAGGTATATACCTAAAGTTCCTTTATATATATATAGTCTCTATAACATTCAATCGTGTAGTTAAAGAAGTAGATATAGGCCGGTTAACTAAGTAGATAGCGCTTAAATGAGATTGAATAGCGAGCGACTAGCGCACTACTAAATAAACAGATAGCCTATTATATATAATAGCGCATAATCTAGGTTTATTGCTTTGTCGACTTTGCTAGACTAGCGTCGAGAATAATAGGATTCTATTACACTATTATTGTTCTATATACTTAGAATAACAAAATTGCTATATAGTACTAACCTCTCTTTATCCGGAAGCTGTACTATACTATTAGAGATAGAGCCTCGCAGTGTAGGTAGAAATCTCGACCTATAAAGTCGGAAATTAGCATCTCGGAAGAGGCGTTCTCTACTACTATATATAGCGATTTATATTCACTCGGAGCTATAGAATACCGCTAGATATTCTATTACACTGTCTACTTAATATATAGATTACTATAGCTCTTAACCCTTATATATACTATAGGGTTATCGAGGACGGTAACGAGGTAGACTAACTTCACTTAATAGGCCCTAAATTCTTTATATAGTTAACTACTTAAGGAACGAAATTATTACGTAGTTATATAAGCTAGAAGGACTATAATTGATTAAATAAAGACGTTGTTACTCATTTATATACTTATATAATTATTTATATAATTTAATGTTATAGAGACTATTTCTATAATCGTAGTATTATATACCTAATCTAAGAATATTACCTTTAAGTAGCGTAGGGTTCTCTTCCTCTATCGATACTTTACGTAGAGTAGCCGTACCCTCTTCTATTACTAGTAGCTCGCGTTCCTTCGCTATACTTAGTCGCTATAGTACGACGAGCGTAATGTCGTTGTCGTACGCCTCCTCCCCCTCTAGAAGTTCGATTAGGGTTATGTCTACTATGCCGTTCGCTAGGTAGGCGATGCTATAGCGCTACTAATATATAATCGTTCCTAAGACTTTAACGTTACCTTCGAGGTTAAATGCCCTGATTCCGATCTTGTACTCTATCTCGCTATATAGTAGTTTAAGGTTATAGCGAAGCGCCTTAATATCCGCTATCGTAACGTTAAAGTCCGGTAGATAGTAATAAACTAAGAAGCGATGCTGTATTAATAGCTAAGTTTTCTTATCGAGTCTATACCGAGTATAACGCTTAAGGCTAAATATACCTTTAGTCTTATTACCTAGATCGGTAATAATCTAATATAAACACTAGTGCTTCCTATAATCCGGCGACCGTAGCTACGCCGCGCGAGAAACTAGAACATTATATATAAAACCGCCGTATACGAGTGCGACCGATATTAAGTAAAATCTAGTATATACCGCTAATCTATCCGCACTTTGCTATACGTCTTTTAACTACCGCCGATCCTTATCTCGTACATCCTAGAGTCTAGAACGTAAGGTCTATATAAACCGGAAATATACGAGGGCGACGTCGTAGAGTCGTAGAGGTACTAACGCCGAGCTACGACACCCGAAGAATGTATTATAATAACTTAAGTAGAGGTTGTCTACGAGGTGCTTAACGAATAGCAATTAGTCGTATATAGACCGCGACTACTGCCTTAGTATACTCTCCGAGCTTAAGTTAATATGTTCGTCGAGCCTCCTTTAACTACGTTCTCTATCGTATAGGTAAAGGTTATTCCCGAGACTATATAGCGGTCTAAATGCGGCTAACAATTGTGCTATCGTACTAGGCCTACTATTATTATAGCTACTCGCATCAATCAATACCTTATAAGACGTCTCCTATAGTATATTCTCGGGCGTCGGCGCTAGCCGCTAAGGATAATAAGATAGTAAGCAACTACCCTATATAATCGAGAGTATACGGATATATATCGTTAAACTCCGTACCGGTAACAACGAGAAGTAGCGTTTACGCTTCTTAATAGGCAAAGGAGGATCCGACTTCGTCTTAATTACGACCTCGCTAAACCGGAGACTAGGCCGTATACTCGCTATTGCTATCCGAACCGCTTCGTCGCTGTAGTTAGTAAGTATAGGTATATGCAATAAGGGTCGCAATTCGGGACTACCGTTAATATAGAGAGCGACTAGGACCGCCGTATATATCTAATCCTACGCGATAGTTCGAGTCTAACTATCGATACCGAACCCCGCCGGCTAGCGCTTATATTGTATCTACTACTCCCTATCTATACTATAGTTATAAGTAACCTAGACTTTACAGTCTCTATGCCTAACGTTTACTAGGTAGCGTAGGATTTAATCCTTTAGCTCGATCGATAGTTCGGAGAATAACATCCTCGCCTTAATTAGATAGTAGTATAAGGTTGTTGTAGTAAGCAGTAATAATAAGCGTTTAATAGAACTTTAGGTACGTACCTAAAATTTCCTTACGTTATACCTTATATAACCTTATATAACCTTATAGGCTATTACCTAACACTAGTGCAGGTAAGCGTTAAAAGTAAACATCGCTATTAGACGCGGGATATGCCGCTAGCGGCAAACACGTAGTCCGTACGTAACACAACTTTTCTTCTTTTATAAACCTGCTCCCTCTTCTTAACTTAAACATTAATATTAACCTTCCGTAGCACTTACTATTACTAGTACTAGAATAGGTGCATACCTAAAGTTTCTTTAAAAACACTAATAGTTGAACTATTTTCGAAAGAAATATATTACTATAATCGCGAAAAAACTATAGCTATAAGTTCCCTACTTATCCCTAGCGCGCGTAAGCGTAAATTAGGCACTAGTCCGCTAAGCGACCCGCCCTAAACCCCGACGTCTACTACTAAGAAGCAGTATACCCTACTACTTAGCCTCGGCGATCCTTCCCCGAAAGAGTCGCTAGCAAAGAAGGCTAAGACCGCTAACACGCCTAAGAAGTTAACTAAAGCTAAGTAGGATAAGACTATCGGTATAGAGATAGACTAAGATAAGCTTAACCTAGCCGAGCAGAGGTTTAAGGAAGGTCGCGTTAATAGCTTTAAGGACATTATAGACAAGACCCGCGGCGTAGTAACGGCCCTGTCCTATAGTTAAGGTGTCTATATAGCCGCCTACTCCGCTAGATCTATTAAGAACGAGACTACCGTAGGAGCTATAGAGATCCTAGTCGGCGACTAGTTCGTGCGTATAATAGCGAAGCTCGAGCTAGCGTTTAAGTATTTCTACTTACATCGCGTCGTAAGTATAATAGGCCTAAGTATATCCCCTTTTTTTTATTCTTTTTTTCCTTTACCGTTATATCGATTCTACTTAAAAGATAAAACTTTAGGTATGTACCTATTCTACGCGTTAAATAGGTACGTACCTAAAGTTTCCTTAAAACACTACGATTTAGGTATACGCCTTAAGTTAACTCTAAAGATAAAACTTTAGGTATACACCTATTCTATATATTAAATAGGTACGTATCTAAAGTTTCTTCGAAGGTTTATAATTTAGGTATATGCCTAAAGTTTCTATATTCTTAATTCTCCTCTCTAGAATAGTACTAAGTTATTATAGCGAACATTTAGTAAATATAAGAGCGCGTCGGCTAAGTACGCTAGACCCCTAGCGGGTACTCGGCGCAAAGCTAGACCGACTAAGCGTAAGGGCAAACAGCCCGTTTTATTAGAATACGTTAGCGATAGCGAAGACGCCTAAGGTTTAGACGATATAGTAGAGTAAGACCCTAATAACGACGTCGATAAAATAGATGTCGACGAGAAAGATAGCGGTAACTAGTAGAGCTACCGACTCTAGCTTACGCCGAATAAGATCCTTAAGACTATCTCTAGTTTTACTAAAGGCTAGATTAAGGTTAAGAGTATAACGGCGGAGGACGACGACGAGGCAGATCGCGCTCTTACGGGCCCGCGCTATCCCGATACCGTTAAGGGCAACCTAAAGCGTATAGCCTTTATCTATATCCGCGCCGTATAGAAGATAAAGATTATTCTAGACTCCCTCGATCCTACAATCGATCGGCTAGATTTAGCGTATATTCCTACGTTCTTCGTAGGCACTCCTACTACGCTTTATAGACCTACTCTCTAGCTAGTCTACCTAGTCTTAAAACTAGAGATATACGGAGAAGACCTCTATCGAGGACTGCTACTCTTATACCTATACAATAAGATAAAGAATAAGAACAATAACGCCCCGGTTAACCTATTACTCGAGCCGATAAGGATCTCCCGCGTCGCTACTACTACTACCCCGGTCTATATCGACCCGAAGGCTAGCCGAGTAAATACTAAAGAGTAGGAAGAGCGTATAGGCAATATTATAGAGACATTGCTAAACCTCGTTAAGAAGGGTCTATACGATAGATCTACTACTACGGAGATATAGCGTATATAAGGCAATACCGATCCGGATACTACGCTTAAGACGTTCGATATTTTGTTTAAGCGCGGCAATATAAATCTAGGGACTAGCCTACGCCTAGACAACTTTGCTAATAATAAGGCGCGTATCGCCTATATTAATAACATTATCCTTACTACTAGTAGCGCGCGTCTATATCTATAGCTTTTTAGCGATCCTACTAAGATCGAGCGCCTAGGGTTCGATGCCGTAATACCTAAGGTTAATATAGGCGAAGTATAAGCCTTCTAATAGCGTTACGCCGAAGACACTAATAATAAGCGTACTAGCGCCTATAATACCGATAGCACCCTAGTTATCGATAGCAAGATATTTGCGCTTATTAACTCCGCTATAAACTAGAAGAGCGCTAAGGTACCTGCGTTCGAGGACGCCTATACTTTGCTCGATATTATACCCGAAACATTAAGCGTACTAGACAGCTTTACTAAGTTAGGGTTTAAGGCTATATACTACGGGCTAAGCTTGTAGCCTTAGCAGGTAACTAGTATAGCGTACCTTAAGCGTATAATACTCTCTTCTACTCGGTTCGCTATTATAGGCGACGACGTTAGCCTCGGTAAGACTATTTAGGTCCTCGTTACGATCTACGAGATAGCGAAAGAGACTACCCGCTAGATTAAGGTCTACGATAGTAAGCTTTCCCTACGATTTATTATAAAACTTTAGGTACGTACCTATTCTTACGAGATTTAGGTACGCGCCTAAAGTTTTATTATTTCCGATCGTTATAATTTTTAGGTATACGCCTAAAGTTCCTTCCTACTAACGAAACCTTTACTAACTTTTCTTATCTAGATAAAGTCCGTTCCCGCGTAAGCGTCGCAATAACTAATACTACTACGAAGTACCTAGTAGACTATCCCGACTAGTTCCCCCTCGACTAAATGCCTAAGAAGCGTAATATTATCGAGAAGATATAAGCTAGCGACGAGGTATTTAATCGTAATGCCTCTATAAATAAGGCTAGAGCGGAGCTTAGTCTACGCCCTAAATACCGCCTACCGATTATCGTCTACCTACCGAATAGTCTTATAGCTTAGCTTACTAATATCGGTATATACTTCTACGATCTAGAGGGTAACCGTTCTAAGCATATCTATATATATACGTTCTGTTTACTCGGTATTAAGAAGAATTAGCGAGATAATTAGTTTACTAAGTCTACGCCTATCCCTACGAACCTCGAGGCTCTAAAGAGTTAGTTAGCTACCTAGAACGGCGATAACGAACAGACATCGCGCAATCTAGTGCTTACTACCTACTAAGTACTACCTAGATAGATCCTCGAGGTCGGATCGACCGTTAGGGTCTCTAAGAAGCGAACTATAGCTATTAACGAAGATAACGAGGACGTCGACGGCCTCGCGGGCGATGTCTTAGATAACGAGGATAGAGGCACTACGCTTACCGACCTCTAGTAGGCGGACCTTATAACATTAAACGTTCTACTTATCCCTAAGGACTCCTTCTCTCTTATCGCGGCCGACGAGGGTTATACGGTAGGCAACCCTAAGGCTAATTAGACCGACGTATTATATAAGTTGCGACCGTAGAATAGTATAGCTATTATTACTACTATAGTTATTCGTAACTACGTATATAATATAGCGTCGATTGTCCGCTTTAGTTAGCGCTAAGTTAAGAACCTCCTAGATTTAGGTTCTAACCTTAAGAAGAACGGTATAGACGTCGATAAATATAGACGTCTATCTTATAAGTTCGAGACACTCTACGACCGTAACTAGAGTAAGATTCTAGATACCCCGTATAGGCTTACGGGCTGCCCGGATCTCCTACTTAACTAGTACTACCTAGCCGCGCTCTATCCTAAAGCGATCTATAAGGCGATAGGTAGTACGACAAATATCGGCTTCGTAATACTACTACTTCTAAGTCTAGTCTAAATCCTCCGTATTAAGGGCTAAACGATCGTCGCGAATAGCGTTAACTATCGTATCGGCACCGATATCCTACCTATATACTTCTATAATATCGAGATTCGTATAGACGATACTAGCTATATAATCTATAATAGAGCCTATAGGTAGTTTACTAATACGGTAGATAGTAAGCGTTTATATACTATAGACGAAGACGATAAGACCGGTTATAGTACTAGCCTACGCTATTAGCTTATACTAACCTCTAACAACCCTATTAGCTCGGTTATACTAAGGCGCCGCTTAGATACGAGTACTAAGCTTATTAACTTATTATAAGTTTTCTAAAACTTTAGGTATATACCTTTTTTAGCTACGATTTAGGTATATACCTAAAGTTTCTATATTTTAGATATTGCTAACCTTTTATTATAGGACTAATAGGTCTATCGACCCTTTTATATACCTTTATATATCCCTTAAGAGCGACCTCTAGATACTACCGCCCTCGGATCGATTTAGCTACCTTAACTTCCTCTACCGCGTATCCCCGAAGTATTATACTTTCCTAGAGATCGTCCGAAATATCGTACTTATTAAGTTGCTAAAGCTCGTAGTCTAGGCCTACGAACCTATCTCGCTCCTAATCGTCGAGGCTATTTGCGGCCTACTCTAGATTCTATATATTATAATCCGCGCTAGTATTAGCAATCGTAGCCGCGTCCTAGCCGAGCGCGCCTTCCTAAACGACCCTAGCGTTAAAATTATAATTATCTCTTCGCGTATAGGAGCCGAGTCCGCTAACTACTAGAAGGTAGCTTTCTTTATAGTTATACTCGACACCGTTTCGTTCCGTATTAAGTGCTAAGCTAGCGGTCGACTTTACCGTATAGGCTAAGAATACGATATAACGGTTTATACCTTAAATGTCGACGAGAGTGTCGATTAGGCCTTATAGTATAAGTATAAAGTGCGGTTCCTTAAGTAGATTCGCTCTACCTATACCCTTAGCCCGGAAGATATAGAGGTTATTATACGAGACTACCCTTTCTAAAACAATAATACTAAGCGACGCGAAAACGACGCCGCGGAGGAGCCGACCGGCCTTATTCGAGAGTCTATCGAGACGCGTATCTATACGGTTATAGCCGACGCTCTACTACGTACTATATATAGCGTACGCTCCCCTCGTACTAGTAACGTATAGGCTAATATTATAGATCCTACCGTAAAGAACCTATTACCGAACGAGACGCTATTCCGTTTAGTATATAGCGGTATAGTTGCTCGTAAGGTTATCGGATAGATCTAGGAGAAGGCTAAAGGAAACTACGACGACTAGCTCGGTAACGACGACTTAGAACTAGACTAAGCAGATAAGCTCTATATTAAGCTAGTCGCTAAGTACGTCGAGGACCGTTAGTATATCTAGCGCAAGACTAGGCCCCTAACTATTAAATAAGATAAGGTTAATCGTATCGTATAGCACTACGCCGACTAGCTTATATATAGAGATACCGCAAAGCTAGCGCACTTAAGTAGAACCGGTATATTCTCCTATTTAAACTTTAGGTATATACCTATTATTATATACTTTAGGTATATACCTAAAGTTTCTTCTAAATGTTTCTAAGTTAATACTAACAACGATTATAGATATCGTGTTCTAGTTCTATAACTAGGTCGACTCGCTATCCGACTATATCCTTAACGGCCTTACCTACGTAGTAGAGTAGGAGGGTATAGTAGTCCCTCTATAGCTTCGATAAGAGAGACCTCCGTTCTCCCTAATATAGACTACCCCTCCCCTAGAAGAGGATAAAGAGCAGCCGCCTTAGAAGCCTAATATATTATCCCTCGGCGAGGAAGTCGAAAATAGTATTATTAATAGCAAGTAGTACGAATTAGTTGCTATAGTAAACTAGAAACTAAACGCTATAAAGGCGACCGACCTAGCCCGCGCTAAGGTTCGAAAGAGTCTACGCGAGCTTTAGAGCCTTATTAGAGAGTAGG